>NW_028186756.1:1888579-1979239 GCF_003343005.1 Rhea americana
TGTGTGTGTGTGTATAGTCTTGTGGACAACTCTTTAGGAAAGAGTGCTTGCTATGGTATCTAATTTAAAGAATACTTTAGAGTGAACACAGAAAACAAACTTCAAATTGAAAATTGTGAAGCATTAGCAGTGGAAATCCATTTTTGAAAGTTTTCTTTGGGTAGACAGCAAATTATCATGTGAACAATAGATCACAGTATTGCTGACTATTGATAGAGCTCTGTTGCATTTGTGAGGAGCTCAATATGCACTAAGTAAAGAGTAAGTAATTAGCATGTGTAAATGCTAATGTTTGAGCAAGAAGAGGGATATTTGACAAATTATTCAGTCTAGGTAAGAGTGATTCAATTTATTTTTTATCATTGTGACTTTTTTTTAGTCTGACCTCCTTTATAAAACAGAAGATAGGACTTAGATTAATTAATTCTTAATTGAAGCAGAGCACAGCTTTTAGAAGGATGTCATGTCTTGCTTTCAAAATGAACACGATGGAGGTTCCAGCACAAAAGGCAGCATGGGTCTCAGCGGTTATTTGCCATCTCTGTTAGACCTGGAGCCTGTTTCTAACTTGAATTTCTCTGGCTTTGATGCTATATCTTTGTATCTTATCATCTGTTTGTTTATTATATTGAAGAAGCTATTTTAACAATTTTTCCCTCCTGTACATATTCCATGCATTTCACTGTTTTGCTATCTCTTCATTTTGCAAATGGAGCAAATACCAGCATGACTAAGATTTTGATAGATTATATTCATTGGTAAAGCCATTTTATTAGGGAAGGATCTTTATAATAATTTGTAATTAATACATTCTATGTTTTGTRTTTAAAAGAAATAAAGATGTTGGAGCTCGTAAGCAGAGGAAAAAGTAGAAAGGCACAATTGTCTCTAACCTRTAGCAAGTATATAGTATGAAAGCATGCAAAATGAGCAATCAACTGAACAAGGTCAAATACATTTTGGAAGAAGAAAGAAGGTAGCATGAAATTCACTGATTGTAGAACACATTATTCTGGAGTAATCTGGACTTTCTGAAGCCAGTCACCTTTTTGCTTGCTTTTGTCACCAAGGACGGTTTTCTGTCCCAGCTCCCTGTGATCCCAAGAGAGGTGGCAGTGTCAGTCTGGGGCGAAAGGATGTCTTGCAGCACTGGCATGGGCAGGTCTGCCTGGGGACAGGTCTCCCTAATCCCCGTGAAGCCTCCCAGTAGCCATCCTGCATGTTCCAGGTAGGCAYGGAGCTCTCTCTTGGTGGTCTCTCTCGGAGTCCCAAAGCTGGTGGCCCTAACTTAGCAGCTGACTCAGATGCTGAAGGCAGTGAATGTCCCTGTTGAGTAACCACATGGTAATTTATATGCCAGTAGCTAAGCTGTATTAGTTTTCCCGTTGATTTATTAGGCAATTCTTTGTCATACCAAATTGTCTTTATGCTGAATCTGAGTCTTTAGTTTTCACTTTGGATGTGCATTAGCCTAACTAACAACTCTCCCCTCTTTCTCCTCCCCGAAGGATAGTATGTATTGTTTTAAATTAAAAAGATTACAACCTCTTTTCTATGATTTCAGCCTTTTGCAGGCCACCATATCCGACATCTTTTCCACAAATTTGGAACATATTCATGGAGGGAAAAAAAAACCAAAACTTTACTGTTGCTTCTGTTGCTTTCTTATTTTTACTCAYGAGCATTAAGCTCAATTTGAAATCCAAGCTTGGGAAGCTTCAATATAATGTTCTGAGTTATTTTTTTCACTAGTAAGTTTGATCTAATAATCTTTTTTCTAAGTTATGTTAGAACAACAAATATGATGTTTTTTGTCTATTTTGCATTGAAATCAAATATTCTGATATTCACCTCCAGTGCAGCTGAAAGCTTTCACCCTTGTTTAYACATTGCATACTGCCTTTTGGTGATTCCCATTTTCTTCCCTTAGATGGTGCTAATAGGGTACAAAAGCACAACCAGATTGTAGTGTTTTAGAAGGAACAGGAGGTACAATAAGGGCTTGTTTGGATTCTCTCAGCMATTTGCCTTTCCTCCTCTCTGTGCTACAGTTCTGCCTTATTTGCTCTTATTCAAGCTCTAGAATGACACTATATAGAAGTAGCAAATTTGGTAAACAAGTACACCTGATAACTATATGCTCATTCTGGAAAAATAGAGAAGCAATTGTTGTCTGTATCCGAGCTGCAGAAGGAGCAGGCTTTTCCTCGGCTTGGTGCTCCCAAAGGGAAGGCGTGCTGCTGRTATCAGAACTACGGGAAAAGGGGCTCATCTTGCTGGAAGCCAGTCCTATTCTCTGTTAATTAAGGACCACTGCCAGCTGCAAAACAACTTTAGCATATAGTAATTACCCCTGTGAACACAAGCATAGAGGAATTTGCTCAGTGAAAAAAATGAGGTAAAAGAGGATCTCTAGTTCTTTTCCCTCTCATTTATACACGCGAGTGTCAAGGAGGGCGTTGACCATCTTGGGTAAGCATTCAGGCATCTTTTCCTGGATGTAGTCTGGAGTGTCTAGCAGGAGAAGAGCACTTGCTTTATGAAATTTCAAATTTGAGTGGARGTTTGGGATGAAATTTTACCGCTTGAGGATTTGAGTCTTTCCCAAGGAAATTTAAAATACAAGCCATTAGCYCTCCTGTTTTGCGTTTCCGATTCAAAGCCCAAGTTTTTCAGAGGTGTGTTTGTACCCTGCAGGCTGGCATCAACAGTCTCTGCTAGATGAGTGGTGGTATCTCGGCCTGCCTGTGTGTTTGGCGGCACAGTCATCTCTTCCTTCTTTCCCCCCCACTTTTGCCTGTCCCAATTCCTGTCTGCTTTGCTCTTACAGGCAGTGAGAGTTTTGAGGGAGCCTGGGTGGCTGTGGATGGCTGCTCAGTGCAGAATCGACCCTGACTGCCCACTGCGGCTGAGGAAGAGACACGGGGCTTCGGAGAGCCGGGGCGCCATGGGTCGAGCTCTCCGCGCCCCGGATAACTGCGTTATCCGCAGAGGAAACCTGCACCGTGCCTGTCCACGTCACGTTACATTACGCCTGGGGATTTGTCAGAGCGTAATTAGCACTTCGCTCTCGGGAGCAGCGTAATTAACTAAGTTTGCCTGAAATATAGGGAGAAGAGAGACTTCATTGTTTATCACATCCAGTTAGTTTGATTTAAACCCTCTAGGTTAGCTCGGGAGTGGATCTGTTTCTTTCCTGACCCTTCACTCATATTCATTATTGATTTTTCCTGAAGGATGTCAAGGCAATTACCGCGTGCCGCTTTATTTTAGCCTCTCCCAAAGAACCTTGGACGAAGGTTTAGGAAACCAGGGAACGTTCGCTCCAACCAGGCACAGCCCACGCTTGGCGTTGCCTTTGGAGATCAGAGACGAGTGGAGCCCCAACGAGSGTGCCTCTGTGATTGCTGGTGCGTGGTGGGCCCCACGTTTCTGTAGCCCTGCCACCTCGCACGGCTCACTTTGGCGGGCCAAAGTACCTCTACGCTGGTTTCTTCAAGGTTAGGCATCTTGTTCAGGGGTGAATCCATTGCCTGTCTTCACCTTTTTTTATTGAAGAACCAATTTATAGTGCTTGGAGCAGCTAGACCTAAAATCTAAACATCAAAGCTTTACTTTACCCCCTTCCATTACCTAATCTTAGCTTTTAGATGAAATCAGTGATGTGGATGGGTTTATAGAAAGATATAAAACTAAGCTTTTCTCTGGTGAAAAGTTGTGATATTCAAGCTTGGTGAGATTCATTCTTGCTACTTTTCTGGTTCAGGCCTCCTACTATAGCATAAGATTTGGCATACAATAATTGCATACCAAAACAAATTAAAATAACTTTACTAGCTTTCAAATATAAGCACACAAATTTAAAAACATGAGAGAATTGATTGCTTGTGCAATATTAATTTCTCTCTTATGATGGGATTTTAATTAAGTATATTGTATTTTGACACTAGGCTGCAGTCTCATTCAGTGCACAAGATGGACAGGGATCAGTTCATGAGCTTATGTTCGGTTTTATTTGTTTTTCCTCAATGTACGGCCCTGGATCTTTTTTGTTGTATTTCCCGTATTCACGTCTGCAGAAAGTGTCTGACTTTTCTCTGGAGTTTTTACATGGTGTTTGTCATAGCATTAGGGAAAATCCCGGTTACATATCTGGCAAGTGAACTCCTGGGGTCCTTGTTTGGTTTGTTGTACTGTAACACGTTTAATTTAGAAAACAGGCAAAATTCCAAGTATATCTGATGTCATTTATTTATCAACTCTTTCTTTAAAATCTTTTCCAGAAATTTTACTAAATCTTCTCTTTTTGTTCCTTAGTAGCACTATTAGATGTTAATGTTCTCTGCATAATAAACCATATTTGCATGTTTTCAAGCTCTCGCTTAAAAGAACAGGCTGTCTACTGCAAAGCTGTCTGGATTAGAACTTTGCCTTCAGGTCATAATTTGGGTGACAAYGATGTTATAATTTAGCTGGAAAGGTTATTGTTATCCACTGTAAATACTCTGAAGTTGCGGCTTCCATGTTTGTTCAACCATTTGGAGAAGCTGTGTTTTGCTGGGGTGTTTAATTTCATGGTTGTGTGTCCTAAGGCTCGGGGAACGAGTGGAGCAAAAGGGCTGGGAAGCCACATCTCGGCCAAGGGAAGGTGGACCCCAGCACCATCTTTGCACAGCACGTTTCCTGTTGGTGTGCTTACCAATTGGTACTTTTTTGACATAAATTAGCAGAGCTGATGGTACTAGGTAATTATAAATGGGATAAGCATTACTGCTTGTTAACATTACCGGGTACATCCTGCTGCAAGTTCACATTTTAGTTTTATTCATTTTGCTTGGGAAAACACAGAGATCCAGCGAATGTTGCAGACGTTGGACAGGAAGGCTGTGTAGCTAGGAGTCAATAGGAAAAGCAGTGGCGTTCCCAGCTTTTGGGTGCTCGACTTGCAACCTCAGCTCCTAACACAGCGCTCTTCACAACACTGTCCCACTTCTGCGTGGGCTGTTGAGAGTCGCTTTCCGTGTGAAAGAGGAACGCACAAAATGAGCACTAACAGGGTGAAGTGGTTACCCTAAGGAAGATTGCTTCGGAAAGGAAATTGTCCTAGCTTCAAGATCTGCACGATAGCTCTTTTGAGCGAAACTTTGAACACATATACTGTTAGTAATAGTTTCTTGTAATGGCGTTAATTGCTAATAGTGTTTGTGTAGAGACTAAATATAAATCATTTTAAGCATTTTCATTTGCTTCCTTCACAAGATTTAACAGCCTTGTTGTTAAATTATACAAGATGGCAATCCTCTTGTGAAACTCTTTTAATAACCAGTCAAGAAGAGCTATTTCTGCAAAGGCTCATTAGTGTATTTCTAAGTGCTCTGAACTATTTCCAAATTTTTCTTTCCACGTAAATTTTTTTTTTGCATTTGAAACAACAGCTGCCACACTTCAAAGATGATTGTATGATGTGAGAAGTAGTAATTCTTTTTTAAACAATACTTAAAAGCAATGACCTGAGAGCAGTTTCACAAACAAAAACGATTTTGTTCACTGTGATTTGTGAAGCCATACTAATTATGACTTGGTAATTCTTGGTTTCCTTCCATGTCCGTGAGTCAAAAATTTTGACAGAAATGTTTTTTCTCTTGATAAGTGTCACTTGGATTCTTTAGTTGTTACACTATTCTTATTAGGATTCATTATTCTCCTGTTTAAAACATCTGTTGTCCAACAAAAATGCAGAAGCAGTAATATATACCCCTTAGTGACCAGTCATACAGCATTAGTAATGAATAGCAAATATTCATAGCTATCAATTGTTTACAATTAGCAGGTTGAAAATTATTCATTGAAACTAATTGAGGAATATTTACAAACAACAAATAAATTCATAGTAATGAGGGTTGATTCACAAATGACTTGCCAACCCCAAAAGAAGTGCAGTTTGTCAAGATTACTATTCTGTGCAATTCAATTTACTGTCATTAGCTGTAAATACACCTTGAGACAGGCCACTGGAGTAGATTACATGTATTCTGCACTGAGCATAATTATCTGCATCTCTACTGGGCTAGAAAAGCATGAAATTCAGTGTAAACAACATGCAGTGTGCACTGTCTAGGGCTACAGAATGAAATTTGACTTTCCTTAATGTAGTGAGATAGGATGTATCAGGGTTTCTCAAGGTTTGGAATATTAAAAATCAAGGTCAGTCTCTAATTAAGTGCAAACTTGTATGAATATGAATAATACAGTTTGCACATACAGTAGTGTGACCTGCTTGGGAGTAAGAGGCACAGAAAGGTGTTTTTATCACTTAGATGCATCCTTCAGCATGAGCTGGTGCAAGGTGGTGCAGATCTTTTGAAGGTAGAGCAGGTTCAGAATTGCTTTATTTCTGCCTGGTCTGAGCCCATAGGAAAACAGTGACAACGCTGCTTCTTCAGACATACCTGCAGTGCCAGATTTGCTCCCTTTGAGGAGCCAGGTAGTTATGCTGTTTTCATCAGTATTTGATGCTGCCAGAAAAATGCAAGTTGCATGGTGACAAGAACAGAAGTCAGGCAGCAGGTTTGACTATCTTGAGCAAGAGGCAGATTCTCACAGAGTCCCTTTGAAAGCACCAGACCATATCCCTGCGGTAGCACACTCCTCCTAGATTTTCTTCAATAAAATAGGCTTTAAAAAAGAAGAAAAAAACGTACCTCATCATCTTTTTCCTGTTGAATCACAAAATCTGTTTAGACTCAGGATTCTAACAAACCTATCCTCTGGAAAGATCGACCTTGGAATAGGTAAGATGCACTCAAACTCACACTGCCGAAATTCTGGCCCCCTTCCCTAAAGGGGACAGGTTGGCAGGAGGGATGAAGGCTCCRCACTCTCAAGTTCTCGTGCTTCCTCTTGAAACTTGTAGAGATTTCACATTATTGACGTGAATTAGGTGACTGCACTTAATGTTTTTTTGAAACCAGGGCTGCAAATCTCTCAACGGTTTCGAGAGAGTAAAACACCTGGATTAGAGAGCACTACCTCAAGGAGCGACGTTTCCAGGAGGGCCAGGGACTGATATACTGCAGTGCACAGGTTCATCTTACATCAGGAAGGAAAGAAATCTCGCCGCACCACAAAGGGCTGGTGCCTATGGCAGTGTGCACAGCTGATTTGTCGTAATCTCTGCTGTGCAAAGGTGCCACTGAGAATAATCCTGTGGATCCGGCCACTGAAAGGAAAACATCAAAGAAGCTTTCTCAATACTCACAGTCCACCAGGACCTGCCAGCTTGCAACGGCAGCTTCTGTGCGCTAAGCGATGCCAGTGCTGTGGCCAAGCTCTCTAGTGTTCTGCCCCAGTTTTCAGGATCTTGGGCCCCCTGAAATTTCCGACCTCAAAGGGGATAATATAGTATCGGATGCAATACTGGTTTTCCATTATAACAAGGAAACTAGAAAGAAATGCTGGGAAACTAGATGAGAAAAGCAAATGTGCTCTGGTGCTGCTTTATGGCAGAAAATATCAAAAGAGGAAGACACTGCAGGCAGGCAGCAGCAGCTTCAGCAGAGGCAGGCAAAGCGCCGAGGTTCGTGTCGTTAAGCACTTTGCAAAAGCAGTAGCCGTTGAAAGAGACAGTAGGAGATGCTTGTAGATAAAAATGGCTAAAAGCCTTATTTAAAACCAACCTTTCTCCCATTTGGATGAGGGAGAACCGCCAGTTTGTGGTTATTCCGTAGCTGACAGACTTGCATTTGTTACTCGAGGCAGGTTTTACAAACGCCCTTTTGTTGGCTAATATGTAAACGTGAATTGCCAAAGATGAAGTAATAGCGTGAAGGGACCATCAACCAGGCAGGGCAACCTTCAGATGAAGAGATAGGATGGGGTCAAACAGACTCATCCTTAAATTGATGCCTTCCCAGTGAGAAAAATATCTTTCCTGCTAAGAGGGGGAAAAACGCACAGAAACAAGTGGAAGTAGCCACAGGGGGCCCCTGAAAGTAGCTATATAATGATTATTTGACAAGGCTTCCTGGATGCTAACAAACCCATTAAAAACAAGTTGGCAAAAACATTAGGATCCTGAACTGACTGAAAATGAAACAAGAGAAATGAGGAGGGATTAAAGTAAAGCTCAGAAAAAAAGAACAACCACTGAGTGTGTCCGCTGTGGGAGTCTGTCAAGCTGAGGGGGAAGCTTTTGGTAATTAGCCAGAGTTGACTTCTTTCTTATAATCCGAGGGGCACTTTTGTATTGTACGTTCATATCCTTTGAGACAATTCCTGTCCAAGGAACTTTAAATCTGAATTACAAGGCAGAGAAGGGAAATGGTCGTATCATAAATTTATAAATGAGGAACTGTGACATAAAGAAGCAAAGAGGTGGTTTCGGAGACATTCATTTTCCACCTAGACTCCAGTGGCAGTTGGGCTTTTCCAAAAATCCTGTCTCCCCCAGTTATGTTGTTGGCCAAAGCAGGGACTCTGCRGAGAAGCTGGGGTTGGGGTCCCAGGAGAGAGCTTGCCCTGAAGATCTACGGGGTTCAGCTGTCTCTGCGTGCATCGGTCCCGCTCTCAAAGGGCTGATCCCTGCACGGGCTGCGTGCAGGCTAGCTCCTAGGCCAGGGTRGCGCGGTGTCTTTTCTCATGACCTACATTTTATAATTACCTTTCGCTGWTTCTCTTTTAAGTATACGGGAAGGCATGTGATGTACACAGCTCCTTCTTAAGTCTAATTGATAGAAAAAGCAAGAATGACTTTTGTGGCGATTACGACAAAAATAATTGGAGATATAGATTGTTATATAACAAATATGCAGCTACATGCTAAAAATARATCACTTTCGGTTACGTAACGGCCATTATCAAAGGGTGCGTGAGCAGTTTTGAGTTTGGCTTGCCTCTCCAGCGCCAGCTGCCAGGCAGCAGCGAGCGAGGGCTGTGCCCGGGGAGGGGAGCTGAGGACAGCGAGGCTGCCGCCTCCACGGAGCCCGTCCACGGCGCCCGCTGAGGTGAAGGGCCAACTGGCTGTTGGACAAGTCTGAATTATCGCTCCTTACAGATCGGTAGTCTTCTGGCAGCCTGATAAGGGCCACCCTGCCTCCAAGACAGCCACCTGGAACTTCAGTAGGAATTGGATGTGAACTTACGTAATTTATTGATCTGTCTACAGGCAACTGTAGAGCTGGAAATATGAAATGAGTTGTAGCTACTGGGCAACTGCAGCTCTCACTGGAGCTTCCCTGTCCATGAAGGACAAGTCATGTGTGCTGGACCATACTGGCAGGACTTTGCAATTGCTGCGGATAAAAGAAGGTATGACTCTGCACTTTGTTTTCTCCTGAAAACTGTCATGAGAATAAACAATTTTCATATGAGAAGAGGTGAAGAATTGCTTGCTCAAGGAAGACTCCTTGTTGATATACTGAAGAACATCAGTGTCTAGCCTTAAGTGAGCTGATAAAATCTTGAGTGCGCTGTTACAAAAGCTTCACATTAAATGGGATAACTCCAAGTTTTTTTTTTTTTTTTTTTTTTTTAAACAGATTCTGGCTTCTTGTCTTTGCTTATTTCCTTTCTAGCTCAAAATCTTCTTTGGTATATTTGAAATATTTGAACACTGGATCTTGTGGAATGTTCTCATCAGTTTTACTGAGACTGATAAAACAAAAGACCTAAACTACATATTGATATTGTGCTTTAAATAGACATTGTGATAGCTTTTATGAAGCTATTGTGTGTCCACTTTTCAATTTGCTGTTGAGTGTTCTCTAGAAAAAGTGATTTGAAAGGGGAAAAAAACCTGTACAAAACAGACCAGCTATTTTGCCAAGAATGTGTCAAGGCCTGGAGTAAGGCTTGACAAGGCTCTGATATAAGTCGGTTCTGTATTTTGGAGGGGAGTTGGACCAGATAACCTCTACAGATCCCTTCCAGTATAAATTATTCCATGATGCTATGATTAACTGTAATTTTGTTCCCAAGACCCACAATCCTGAAATATTGCAGTTTTTTTCTCCGAAATTTATGACTCGGGGAAAAAAGGCTTTTCATCTTAGCTATTGTCATGTTTCTCACATGACCAACCACGTAAGAAAAATGGGCCGTTGCGTCTGATTTGTTACTTCGCTCCATATCGAAGGGTTGTTTTGTAGGAAACCAGAGGGAGTTCTGTAATTAAAAGAGAAGCAGAGTATTTTAGAGGCTATCAATCCAGCCGGAGACCCAATTCAAGAGCTTGCGCGTAGCAGGTAGAGCGCTAGCGCGGCTGGCAGGGCCGGGGCCGGCGACGGCCGCCTTCGGGGATGGCTGTGCCTGCTCGTGCCGCGGAGCCACGGGATCGGAGGGCGACCTGCAAAAGGCGCTTCCTAGAGCAAACTCTCACAGAAAATGATCTGCCTGGGCAAAAATGAAGCCTTACTTGGCAGTATTAATCACTCGTGCTCCATGAGCTCTTGTGTGTGCCTTTGCAGGAAGAGCTTTCGTCTGCAGTAAACCAAGCTCCCTTTGGAGGATGGCGACGAAACACCAGCGTTCAAGGTGTCAAGCAGACACAGAAGGAAACAGGTACACCTTAGTTACGCTTATCGCTTCAGCTAAAGTGCTGAGGAGGAGCTGAGATTTATACCCACCTCTTCGTGAGATGGCCAATAAGAAGCAGGTAGATGCAGGACCAAATTCAGCTCCAAACTCTGGCCRTGAAGCCCCAGTGAAGTGTAGCGGTGCCAAACAGAACAAGTGATTGTGAAATTTGGTATTTGGTCTCCAGATGCCCATTCCTTGACAGGAAATGTTCTTTGTAGTAATTTTCCCATTAGAAAGGTAAAATAAAATGATAACAAAGGGGARCATTGTGGCATTATTGGAAAGAGCRTTGCCCTAAGRATCAGAATAGAAAATTCTAGTTCCTGTTCGGTCTCTAATTTCCTTTGCCACCTTTGGGATACGCTGTGGCATTTCTCTATAGCTAATTTCCGAAATGGAAAATGGATAATTATCCATTGATATCAAAATGTGCTACATGCTGAGGGGCTTAATAAACAAMCTCCTTATAGACCAACCTTGCCTCATATTTTGCAGCCTTTCGCATGGGTGTACTCACAAATTCTGTTTTTATAGATCCTCTAGTTTAATAAAAGCAGAACTTCCTTCTGATTGAAATGACGTTAAAGCTAAGGGTTCATTTCACAGCAGCATTAGTTTTGTTGTACTCACACGGTCAGGAAGCTGGTGCTGCTTACAGTAACTGGTATTCAGTGGGAGCAGGTGAGTGGGGAGCTGTGGTTCCACCAGTCAAGTAACAGGAGATTTTCTCTGGGAGAAGGCGGTATGCTAGCTTGTATCTCAAGTCATATGACCATTAAATCTCTCTTCTTGTCTCTCTCGTCACATTCCCTCCAGAAATCCGTTRCTGAAAGGAAGGAAAAGGGAAAATGGTTTTAAATGGGCAAATTGAGAAATTCAGTGTTGCAAATAGTCTGTGAGCAGAACAGAGTTGCCTAGGGCTCTTTCATGAGTCTCACATGGGGCTGTAAATCAATTTAGAATCATACAAGTAAGGCATAAACTAGAATACTGCGTGTGTGTCAGCTGTGTAGTGTACAGATGGCTGATATTCTATATAGTGTTTATTGCAAATCCTATTGTGACCTATTTTTTAATGTAACTTGGTTAATTTTTCTTGTGACAAAAAAAAAAAAAAGAAAAAGAAAAAGGTCCAGTGTCTGCCGCCATTTATAAAGTGTCCTTCCATGGTTGTTTTGAACAGTGAATGCATTACTGAGTACCTCCAAGCAGAACTATGTTTAATCAAAAGCAATTTAAAAACAGAACATTTTTTTCCTTAATGAAAACATGTAATTTCAAGAACTTYTGGTATACCTCCTATACAAATAACAATGAAGTACTGAGGCTTATATCTGTGTTCCTCCAACATACCAGATTATGCATTGCAATTGATTTTCCAGGGCATTTTTAGACAAAGATGGGACTTCCGACACCTGTGTTTTGGGGAGCATTTGGGCTGCTGCCTGCTGGAGTGTTAAGCGYCTGAAGAGACCTTGGCATCCTAGAGAGCCATCTTTTCTTTCTTACCCTTTTCTGCTTGAATTGGAAAACTGGGGGTAATTGTCATGTTTAATCTAAAACCCCCTAAAACTTAGGGATGTTATTTGCACGAGTATCTTCCACTGAGAAGCCACCTTTAGAGTCATCTTCCCTGAAACAAGTCTGAGGAACAACACCCTTATGCACAGTGGCAGCATGGATCTCGTTGCTCCSTTTCCCTCTGCTTTCCTCCTGCAGAGCAGTTCAGGGTGTGGGTGAACTAGACTGTTTCACAAATACGTATCTGTCATATTTGGTATATAACCAAGCTGCAGGCCAGTTTGGGTCCACAAGGCTGAGGAGAAGGACCAAAACTGCAGTCTGTGCTATAGGGAGCCATCCATAGTGACCTTTCTGGGAGGAGCAGGCAGCAGCTCTTCCAGTTTTGAAGGCAGTGGAGCATTGGCCCAGCCCTGATGTSCCAGGGTCCCAGGAGGGACTAAGGCTCCTCTTACAAGAAGGAATGATTTGCTGCAGTGATGCACATTCACAAGCGGAGGGAATTCATAGACTGCCCGTTGCTGTGGTCACCTTCTGCTGGTATTGTCCACAGTTGTGTGAGCACAGACATAGGGGCCTGCATTAATCATACTTTGCACTGAAAGCTTAGTTTAATGGGCTTTGAAGCAAAATATTTCAAACGACTCTGTGTGTTTCTCTATCATAGGAGGAAAGTTGGAGCGCACCTTTTCCCCCTCCTGGAAAGCGCTTTCTCTTTTCCAGCTGTCAGAGCACAAGGGTCATTTGAGTATTCTTGTCAAGTTTTCCAGATGCTTGTTTCGAATTGATAGGTTTGAACAGGAGTAATTTGTTAGGCTGGCACTTCCCCCTCCAACTGTACAAAGAGGCAGCCCTTTGCAGATACRTTATCATCTCTTTCCCTGAAAAAGCTGCTTTTGTTAAGATAGAGTGAATGGTTTGCGAGATTTTAGGTCTGAACCAAAGGTCAAAACTGACTGATAGCTGCAAATGGGAACGGGGATATGCAGACTGTTGCCTGGGTGGTAGATATTTCTTGCATGCATATGTGTGCAGATAAGGCTAGATAGATTATTTGGTACTTTCTCTGACGTATACTTCTTTCTCTTTTTTGGAAATATTTTTTTATTACTGGAAGGAAGCTTTGATATTAAAGTGTAAGCAATACAATGAAGCATAAAAGCTTTTGTTCAAGTCTCCTATTATTTTTTCCTAACATTTGCAAAAATCCTGGCCTGTAAAATGCAAATTGTAAATCTGTTTTGTGTATGTGCTTTTGTWCAGCGTCTTATGACAGCACTCCCTAGTATGGATATACTTACGGAGTTTAAACATGCTTTTCCCAGAGAAGAGAGGCAAATGAAGTGTCTGCTCCGTGGTTTGTCCCGGCCCTGCTTGTGGCGTGGAAGGCATGGCCGCAGCAGCTGGAGAAGAGGCCGTGAGAAGTGACGGGGTCTCTGATGTTGATCTTGGCAGGTTTTTCTCCCACATGGGGAGAAAAATGTAGTATAGGAATCTGTGTACAGATGTAGAAACATATATACTTCAGTTGTATCAGCATTACTATTTATATCAAAAGCAAATACACTGGAAAAATAAATTAGGCCTCATTTGGAAGAGTTGCACTAGGTGTATGATCTGTGTCTGAACCAAATCTTCATAGAGACTCGTACAAGCAATGCACTCGCTGGCCGAGAAGGAACCTGCAAAGCCCTGCTGAGAACCTTCGTGTCAGATTTGTTGAGCTATTATACAAACAATTAAAAGATTAGATGAATATTTCAGGTCAGCTATACAGCAAGAATTTTCTTAACAACTGAGGGTAAAAGTGAATATTGCGTATGGCATTTCCATCCTGCTTCACCTTTGTATGACCAGAGATTTATGACTAATGTCAAGTACATTCAAGTGGAAAAATTTTACAGGCGTAACAGTAGAATAAAAACTTGCAAATGAATCTTGTGCCTATATTCCAAAAATTGTTACAGGTCACATCACTTTAGGAGGAGTTAGAGCCTCTGTCACTCAAAGGAGTGACAAATTCAATTGCATCTATATCTTCATARGCTCATGCTTGCTGACTACCAGTATTAAATATGATTTTAATCTGCTCCTGACATTTCATGGGTTTGTGCTATTTTCCATGTGGGGACAGTGTGCTGTGTATTTACAAATAAATAGATAAGGGTAGAAAGGTTGAAGTGGTTTGTCCAGGGGTTTTGAATTCACTGGATTAACTCTTCAGAGAGATAGCAAAGCTTTAGTACRAAGGAGGGTACACCAGAGCTTAAGATGTTTGAGTTTAGTTCCCCTTTTTGTAAAGCCCCRATGCCACTAACATACTGTAAAACCCATCGTGGAGAGCTGTGCAAGACCTGCAGTAAAACGAGAAGCCAGCCCCTGGATAGTAACTGTAAAGTAGTATTGCAATAGCATGCAAGGTCAAACCAAAAGTTTCCGGGTTAACTATGAGGCAACCTCAGCGTTTTGTTTCTACCTTTCTACTGAKTGTGGTGACCTTAGATTAGATGCTGTTTGCACGTGTCCATCAGAAAACATCATCTGAAGGTTATATTAGTGCCAAGATCGGCTGACTTGGTTTCAGTCCAGTGTTTTCTGAGACATCTCAAGTTTTCTGAGACTGAATTTAAACTAGGAAAGTGAAAACCATTTCTAACGCACTTAGGAAAGGAGTATGTATCTGGTCACGCTTCCTTATCTAGTCCAGTGCTGCCCYAACACTTAATACTTGTCTGTGCTGTTAATCACATTTGCTTTGCTTTGCAATCTGGTCTTACAGTAACTAATTTTTGAGTTGCCTTTGAAATGAGGTAACTGCCCTCTGAGGCTGGGGAACGCTGGCGGACCTGAGAAGGATTGCTTTTCCAAACAGTCCTGACCGAGCGGACTTAACGTCGCTACAAAGAATGTGACAGCCCTCTAATTCTGCAGCTTGTAACGAGCTGGCTCAGTGACAGCTACTCGATTGGGAAGATATACTAAAAAATGGAAGTAACTTTCCTTAGGTTATGGTGATGTAGTTAAAAATGATCGCACTAAGAAGGTTGTAAAAGTGGCCTGAGAAGCGATAACGTTAGCCCTTCTGGGCTACTGCACAGCCTCATTTATACCTTTAATAGTTCTTGTGTTTTCTAAACCTGTATGCAATTAATATTACTTAACAGTTATGGGAATGTTCATTGGACATTTGTTCAGCAAATGAAATATTTTTAATAGCCATGACATAAAACTTGAAGCAAATGAGTTTCCCGGATAATATTCTCTTCATCAAAGTAGATATTCTCAAATGGTGCACATTAAATTTTTGACTGCAGATATCACCTTTAATGTATGCTTTGGTGGCTGCTGGGGGCTGAAAAAAATCATTACTAATTGATATGCCTTAATGGCCTGAGAGCTTTCAGAGTTGGATGAGCCCAAGAGAAACGCTGAGAGGTAGATACTTGATTCTAATTATGCCTGAGTAGGTACAAGCAGAAAGTAGAACCATCATGACAGCTATATCATTGTCAAATTGCTATACCTCAGGTTTTCTACTAATATGACACTATTACAAAACACTGCTTCAATGAACCCGTGAAAGGCAAAGTTAGATAAAGGATGGACGCATAGGAAAGGAAGTCTGTGCTGGTATCTGTATTTGCTAAGACAGTCACTGGAGAAAAAAGGAGTCTGGGATTTGCAAATGATCTGCTAATTAACTCACAGTATCATTTTATTCCATTCCATGTCTTGAATATCTAAATGTTTTTAAGAATATTGCCGTTATGAAACTTCCATTTAAAGATGATTATGCAGCACGTCTGCAGTGGCCGTGTTTATTCCTCTGCATCGACGTATCTCGCCGTTGTTACCTTAAGCTAAGCTCGTCACGCCTTGTACGGAATCCGAGAGRATGCAAATATTTAAGATATTTCTGTTTATTTTAAAGCATGAATTATATGAAATGGATTGTTGCCTAGTAAAAAAGAAAGAGATTTTTTTTTTTTTGCCTTAACTGGATACCTGGTTTTCACATTTATCAACTGATGAGTTTGCAATACAGGTATCAAGACCAGGTTCTGCTTTTTGTCCCTTACTGAGAGGAGAATAAGGCTGATGTTTTGAGTGGGAACTGAGTTTTGATTGGAAGTCTGCTTTAGCATCAGGACTCAGGACCTGTTGCTTTCATCTTATTTTTTTCCACCTTCAGAACATCTTTGACTATCGTTAAAGGAAAAAAAGTACCATTTCTAGTAGGCATACGCCACTCTGAGAGAAAGAGAAGGATCCGTGTGTAATACTCTTCCCAGGTTATATTTATTATTTTACAATATATCTGTATTTTTGTTCAGCAGGGAGCAGTGCTTTCCCTTATGACTCTCCTTTGATGACTTGGAGAATTGCTTTCTTAAAGGAGAAATTYTTAACTGTGAGACAAATCCAGATCGAAGGAAGCTGGCTTCAGGGAGTGAGGCAGAAATGAATATTGAAAACAGCATCGTGAACCCTCTGGAGGACTGTCTGAACACAGGACGAGAAAAATAGAGATTATTTGTGTCTGGCTCTAGTAATACTTATGCTACCTAAATCCGAAGGTTTATGTAACTGTCTAAACTCAGATCAATTGTGTTTAGAAATCCTCATGAAGAACAATGTCCGTTTTCCTTCCCTCTGATAAGAACAGAGATTTTATCTTATAAAATATATAGTTAAGGGATACAGTCAATAAGTTAAGTAATAATAAGTTCAATAAGTTGTAAATGTGAATTTGATTTATGCACACCCACAAGAGAGCTCAGATTCCTCATACGTTTAGGAAGCCACACTGAGAGAAACCGTGAAATTCGAATTTTGCCTTGAAACTGAGGAAGTTGCAACTCATGCAGGAACTGCCATTTTCTCTGGCACATTGAGAAAAAGATTTTTTTTGAATTTTAGTGCCTGTCCACATTGTCTTGCCTTGAATGTGTATGTATTGGGAAAGAATAGGAAGCTGCCACTAGAACTGACTTTATGAGTTGTTGCAGTGAAATGTGCACCTCAAAAGAGGGGAAAACAAAGCAGCTGGAGATTGCTGGTGGACCTCGTATCTGTGCACTTGGGGAGCAAGCGAAATGGAGCACTTGGGCAGACTGACACTGTCCTCGTGTCTTGTTGTGACAGAAAGCTCAGCTTACAAGGAAGTTATCACACAATGAGTTTCTTGGCTTGTATGCCTTAAAAAGTATCTGCAAGGGATCCAAAACTGCGTACATGACAATTTAATGTAGTGATAGCTGTGAATTTTAAAGCACTCCATACATTTTTTGCAACAAACTTGATGGTTTCCTGTTAAATTCCATGTAATAGATGACCAAAATATGTATCTCTGTTAAATTAATAATTTAATGGTGGTAGATCGCAAATGTATCAGCTTCTTTGTGGAGGAAGGTCAGATAAGAAGACCAGGCAATATTCCCCAGAAAGTAGCGTATTCTGTTACTATATGCTTTTGTGACGAGGAGTTGAGATATGTGAAAAGATGTGTGCTAGTAGAAATGTTTTTAGTCTGCCAGTACAAACCAGACTGATAAATAAACGAACTATAGCGCTGCTTGGACATGCTGGTGCATTACGGTATACCTCGCACATCCTTCTTGACACACTTGGCCATGTTGTCCCCTGCCCCTGCTGTTTCGCCTCGGTGCTGGCACCTCTGGGCCTCTCCTTCCCAAGAGYAAGGTAGTCTGGATGTGAGATTTGCCTGTGATACATGCTACTTTTCTTCTAATCCTCTCCTTTTTTTCCATTTCTCATTCACCCTCCTTCAACATCCTTATGCTGCTTCCTCCGTGCTGCTGCTGCTGCACTCCCACCCCTCTACTCTCTGACTCGAACTGCTGGAAAGGATCATTTTCTTAGGCGAGAAATAAGTGGCAATGGGTTTTTCTGCTGTTGTGTAGCATCCCTGCTCCTGAAAAGCTACCGTTAAGTGGGCACTATTGGATTTAATGCTGTTTACATTTGTTTTGCACGGGTGCAAATATAGACAAAAATTGTACAAGTGTGTAAAGTCAGGGCTGCTGCCTTTTGGTTAAGATACTTAGCAGTGATTTTTAATGTTTTGGCGTGGATTTACTGGTATCTTGTCCAGTTTCTGGCATTTATTGACTTGTGCTCGCTAAATCCAATTTACAGCTCTTTACATGGCCAGAACATAGTAGTAAATCTAGTGCATTAAATCCATGAGCTGGATTCTGTTCTTTATTAAACCCAACAAATCTGGATTAATTCTGGTCTTTGAAGGTGTTCCTGTTAAATATAAAAGCAGTTCGCCCAGTATCTAAAAAACGTCTTTTTTGTTATTTGAATAGAGCCCTTCAAACCTCTCTCTGCCAAAGCCCAGCTAGTGTCTCTTCTCAGAATATGCATATTTTTTCCTCTTTTTTTTAAGGTGACTATTTATATGAAATGTTTTTTGCCAAAGTCTTTCAGAAACTCCTTTCTWTATGGTTATAGCTCTGTAAATTGTTGTTATGGTCTGTGTGGATTAGAAAGAGATGGAAAGCTCTGTTTTTATATTACCACACYGATATGTGGCCATCCCTAGATTTTTCACATGATGTATTCATTTTCTTTTCTTTTCAAGGATAGCCTAGTTTGAGGTATTACCCATAGACTGGGAGGGGGAAAAACAGATATTTGATTAAGACTTGTGGATAGAAGTTTGTGCTTGATTGTGTGGGTGGAGGTGTTTGAAGTGCTATTTTTTTTTCCAGGATGCTGGTGTGACAGAGAAGGTGTCAAGTTTTGATAACCGGTAACTGCAAAGCGAAGGCRCGTTTCGGTCTGTGTTTTGGTTGATTGTAACATTCTTGCTGTCACCCTAGATTCTTGTCTCCCTTTCTTCATTCTGGTGCGCAGACTGCTTGCCAACAACTTACGCTACACGCTTGCTTGGTAAGGTGTCAATTTGTGTAAAGATAGCTGCAGAGTGTGTCTGTAACATGCTGATTTTGCTCTTTGAATTAAGTACCCACTACAAAATTAATTTATTTATTTGAGGCTATTTTTCAGTTGCAGTTTATTTTTGTTATGTAAGGAGAAACAAAACCTGTTTTCCGTGACTTGAAAAGTGCTTTGTATTTGTCAGATGTTGCCCTGTCATATACTTGCTCTGTCAAATGTTGTATGTGTGTATGCATTCTGTTTACAACAATCTTCTAAATCACTTCTCAATGTTCAACCCGTGTTGATTTTACTTCTCAAAATATTTGCTAAATGAAACATACTGTTTATAGAGAGTAGCTCCAGAACACGTGGATTTAATTTACTTCTAGGAATTTCTGGCTTTTGTTGCCTTCAGGAAATGTAGGGTATAAAGCTTCTGAAAACTGGACTTGAGTCGGCTGCTCCTAAAGTCACTGTCAATATCGGTAGGACGTGTTGTAAAAACGGTTACTAAATGGTGGATTTGTGTGATCTTTACTAATGAACTATATGTAGAAAACCCTGTTTCCAACATTTAGTAAGCTAGAAATTACTGCAGTTACAAATAAGAGGTTGGCTCAGAGGAACTGCCAAGTCTGCCTTGCAGGATTGTTTCCAAGGGAGCTGGAGTGAGATGCTCATAGGAATGTCTTGCGGACCATCTTGAAAAGGTTGTTATCCCTAAYCTAACCTGCTGCAGATGACTATGTTGTGTGGGTGTGAGGAAAAATACAGACCAGAACCACAGAAGAAGCCTTTGGGGAATCTTAAGAATCTGTCTTGCAGTCTACCAGTCATTTGCTTAGCATTTTCAGTCATGTTGCTTGACTGTCTGGAAAACTAAATAGTACCTGACGTGCCAATGGCATGCCTTCGTCTAGCTTTAGTCAGCTAACCTCCCTCCAGATCCAAGGAGAAACAGGGCGGAGGAGCACGGGAGTCCCCTCTAACGGGACCTCTCACAAGCCACACGCGAATAGGTGTTGGCCGTGGGGCAATACGCTACCTTCTCCCCAAACACCAAGGAAATTCACCTGGGACAACAAATAAAGTTCCCTTGCTGAGGTGCAGTCTCCTTCCACAGAAGGGCAACTGCTAAAGTAGGAGTTATTTTTGAGAAGATAGGAAGCACACGAACTGTGCAATTGTCAAGGACAGTCTGAGAAGCAAAAGCTCCTGATCGGATCAGTTAACGTAGTTTTCCTGGTTAGAAGCGCGTTAGTTGCTGTGTGGGATGGGATATGAAATCCATGTCAAATATTGACACTGAAAAATTGCACAAGTAAAATATGTATTGGCTTGTGGAGAGCAGCTACTAGATTGAGGTTGCCGGTGGGATTAGCCAGGGGACATCCTGGCAGGCAAATCTTGGCGAGTGGTGGCCAGCCTTCACCAGGTCGTTGCRGGCTGGCCGATATCTCTGCCTAACGCACAGTTAACCCACCGACCTAACGCAGACGTGGCCGAGGATTCCTCGTCTGCTGGGTGAGCTGCTGTCTCTCTCTCCTGTAAAATAGAGGTAGTAGTCATGTGTAACTAAACACGTGTATGTATGCTAAGGGGTAAAGAAAGCGTTCTGAGCCATACAGATAGAAATAATTGCTCTAGTGAATTTTCCAAGGTTTTCGACAGAGGATGTTGAAACTACGTTATTGCGTGAATTTTCCTGCTAATTATATTTTACATAACTGGCTATTAAAACCTACATAAAGATGTTTATCTCTGCATACAGTAAATATATGTAACAAGTCACAAATGTCATCACCCAGTTTCTTGCTTTTTAACATACTTATTTGCTGGACGTGTCTCTAGAGTGCCTACTAATTAGGGGAGAAAATGTTAAATTGATTACAACTATTATAGGTGAAGATGTCGTCTGTCAGCTGCAGAAAAGATTAACTCATTTTTAACAAATTTATTAAGGTTCTGCACGATTTCTTGTGCTATTTACTTAATTATACATCACAATTAGGTAATTACATGTTGTAACGATGTGATTATGTGTATTCACTCAAAATGTACAATTAGATGCGATTACACTCTAAGAAAATAGAAAAAATKTAAAGGCTAAGTTAGTTAATTCACAAAATTTGGAGCATGTTAGCTCTGAAACATTTGCTCCAGCTTGCCAAACAGGGTGCACAGAGATGCAGATGGCTCTGAGTCAAGGTGCTCCTCACCGACGTGAATTGACATGAAAATGTCTTGGCAAAAAACTATCACTTACAAAGATGTTCTGGAGGCCGTGATTTGCTTGTTACATTATCTGTGTGTGAAATTTTTGGTACAATTTGAACAAGCCTCATCTTGCCTATAAAGAAGAAAATATCACAATGTGCTCATGGTGTTGGTAACATCATGCAGAGTCAAGCTTGCAGAAATCAGGTGATTGCTTTTAGACCATGTTAGATTTTTCTTTGCTTTGTTTCTCTTATGTTACCCCTTATGTTACCTCCAAGTCCAGCTGGGTCACATTTTCCACAGACCTGTGCAGTTGTGAAGAGCAGAAATGTACTTCGTTGTTTTGTATGCTGAAGCCTGAGATTCCCCTGTGGGCACATGCCTTCAGCTACTGGACATTTGAGAAAATATCCAGTATTACATGATTTGCACTGAAGTTGCAATATTTGGCTACTGTGTTGATAAATCACATAAGCAAAGTGAAACTTTTTTTTTCTTTTTTTTCTTTTTTTCCTTTACATAATCACTTGTAGTCCTATTCGGTTTTCTTACTTCATTTTTCTCACTTTATGACAGCAGCTCTGAGAACAGAYCTCCTCTTCAGCTGTGGAATAAATAATGGTATTCACGTCATTCTGCCGCAGCCTGCAACTCTTCTAACCACTCTCTTTTCACCAATATGCTTTAACCTGGCCACAAAAGGACCCACTCTAGAGGCTGGATGGTAGCTACTCAAACCTTGCTTTATCATGAAAGCGTACCAGTTGTGTGGTGAAATGCAGGGRGGCCTAGTGCTTTTAAACACCGTATGCGGTCTTGATCATAGAAGTGGAGGAGGAGGAGGAGTTTTTTAAATGCTCAGCTGTAGATTTGCATCCACCTCCTGGTTCTTCATGGGTCACCCACCTAAAGAGTTTGCTGCATAAGCTTCTCTGGGAGAAATCTAAAGCACATCTTCATGCTGTGCTTGCTATAATCAGATAGAGACCAGAAATGCTAAGTTCAGCTGCAGACTTGCTTTCTGCTGTAAATCTCCCTTCTTCCACAAACCCAGGTACTTTCACTCATCTTAACTTTTGTTTCATACTGAGGAAATGTCAAACAAGAAAAACAACAGTGAATAGATTATAATGATAACATATTTTGTAAAATGGCTGCTGAACCCTGTATCCAGGGCACATGCCTGGAAATGTAAACATAGTATACACAGAGTGAAGGAATTACCACTTTACAGTTGCATGCAGTGCTCACTCAAATTTCCAAAGATTTCATGGAATTTGGGTGCATCTCAGTAGATAGACTATGGCCTCTTTAAGCCATATCCTTTTCTCAAATTTCCTTCAAGGCCAGGAGTTTCCACTGATCACAACTATTTTTCCCAGTCACTTTAATATTTTGATAGCTTACATTTTGGTGTCCCAAGAGGTCCACCCTGAATCTCTGGTATTTGAAAGTTATAGTCACACATTTAACTTCAACTCCTAAGGCAAGAAACACTGTGGAAGTGCATTTGTAGTACTAAAACTTCATGAGGGATGGTTTGCCACCAGAAGAGGTAGGAGATCAAGTATGTAAAAGCCCGCAGCTCTGCCTGGGCTCCTGTTGCTAGACCCAGGCTGTGTTTTCATGACCTCTTTGATCAGGGAGACGCTGCGTTAACCCTTCTCTGTCTCTGGGCTCTCTGGCATGTGTTTGAGACCTGGCATAGAAGTGAGACCCCGTTGCCAATGAGGACTTGGGCAACGTGCCAGCTTTCCATTGTACATGTTGTCTTGGGTCTTGCCCCTTTCCCCTGTGATCTGCCTACAGGCCAGGCACGCTGGTTCAGGGTCTTCATCATTCGGCTGCTGGTGAAAGCTTTATCAAATGGAGCCAGACTTTGCACTTGGTTTCTAAATCCATTCCCAGGACTTCCAGAAATATTCAAGAAAAGTAGAAGGCCAAGGAAGTAATAGACCTTCAGGCCTCTCTTTTCTTCCTACCTCTTGAGGGTCCTGTAGTAGCGTCCTTTAAGGGTTATAGCCCCTTTGCTTCTCTATGGGTCTGCAGTCTGTGGCTTTTTCTTTCCATTTTATGGACTCTTCCGATTTGCTTCCAAATCTCAACAGGTTTCTCTCCTCAGGARTGCATTCCCTCTTTGATATTCTCTCTGTCGTGATCTTTCTCTTTTTCTCTTGCCTTCTCTGAGGCCCATGCTTATTAGTTATATCGGTACCTTTCTTTATCCATTTTTTTCCTGTGTCTCTTTTCTGTTGCCCAARAACTGATTTTTGGGGGCTTGTCTCTGTTTCCAGAGAATAGGCCTCGAATAGACAGGATACCAGCCCTTGGAATAGATACTTAATTCCTTGTACAATGAAATTAAAACAATTTCTTATTTTTAGCCAGAATTCACAACCCATATGTACTCTCARCTTAGTGTGATAGTTATCTATTTATTATGAAATAAGTGGTAGAAAACATTCTGCAAAAATTTATGTATTCATTTAATTATTTTCTAGGTTTTTTYTACTATTTGACCAGTGCTATCTGATTTGTAGTTAAATAATGTATTCCACGATTATATCTTCATTTTCTGTTTTCTAAAGAACTGAAATTGCCTTTTAAATCAACAAGAGCCTAGTGTGAACAAAGAATAAAGGATTGAACCCCCCACCTGGAAAACTTTCTGATATCTT
This sequence comes from Rhea americana, assembly GCF_003343005.1. Classification (NCBI taxonomy): domain Eukaryota; kingdom Metazoa; phylum Chordata; class Aves; order Rheiformes; family Rheidae; genus Rhea; species Rhea americana. The sequence goes on from NW_028186756.1 coordinate 1,912,486, forward strand.
GCCTTCATATATAGGAAATTCAGTTACATGTTCTGCTGTTGGTTCCCATGGTGAACACATCAATGTTTTTATCAAGCCGATGATCAACAGTTTTGAGCCAATGGATGTTCAAAACTTCTCTAGTTCAAAGCCTACCCGAACTTGCTAGATATGTTGCAGCAGAAAGCCTGCACACAAAATAACAGACATTAAAGAGCTTTCTCAAGCCAGTTTTTATTGGTTTCTGACAACAAAGGTCTTAGAAATACATTAGGATTTGCCAGTCATGTTCTGATAACAAATATAAATTTTATTGGTGCTCTTGGATCCCCTAAAGCGAATTCCAACTGTTGTATCTGTATAGCCAAAAGAAGGAGGAGCTTGACAACATGCCTGACACTTGGTTAAATCCTGGATGAACGAGGTGGATGTCTGAGTCCTTAAAATGACTTTCAGTGAGAAAGAAGACACCCTTGATATTGCTTTGAAGTGGAGGTGCAGCCTGGGAAATGTCTGAATATAGCGTTTAACAATATTTTGTACMAACTGAACATGTGGTGCTGCTAATGACTCAAATTTGTATGTATGCTTAGTATATGGATAAAGGAATTAACTGCCTAAGAAGTGCATCGTAAGTACATRGTAGATGATGATTGCCAGTAGGAAAATACATGATTTAATGCAGGAAGAACTGGCTGAATATTTATGTAAGAGTGCTGTAGCTTGGATTCTTCCAGTTCAAGCTACTGAAGCCGTTCTAGACTCCCTGATGCACAAGATAATGAGTTTACTGTATACACAATGTAATGATTATATATCTGTGGTGCTTCCCAGAATAAAGATAATTGCCTRGGAAATCCCATGCAAAGTCCTGCTTTGGGGCTGAGCAAAGCTGGGTGAGCGTGGCCCTGGGGAGGGGAAGCAGGATTTGGTATGGGACAGGTGTGGCAGCTGACTGGCACACGCACCTTGCRTGGGACAGGATCTTTGGCCCTGGCGTGCCACTGGGACAGAGAAACTCTGTGAGGTGCAGATCCTCAGGGAAGCAGCTAATAACAGGCAAAAAAAAAACCCCATGTCATTTTAAAAAAAGTATCTGTTTTATATATGGACACATTGGCGGAATAGAGTACTTCTAATTTTTGAGATCAGGCTTACTCATTTTACCCCTTCCATTACAGTTTTTCTTACTTTCTGAGCAACAGTCTTTTCCCCTGTTTATCTCCCAGGTTCCTTAGAGCCTCGTTTATGCTGGCCGCCAACTTGTTTTTATTGTCAGATGCATGGGCAACGAGACAATCTCTTTAGGAGAACRTTGTTGGGATGCTCTTGCCTTGTTCCTTCTCCAGAATAAGTCACAGGCTAGACAATTTTCCAGTGCTAAGGTGAAAGGGAAGCTGTTCATAGCCGAGTACGTCCTCATTTCACACAGACTGGAAGATGAAACAATTCATGATTTCCTTTTCTCTTCAGGGTTCTTCAAAGAGCTTGGAAGACTGTGATTTCCCGAACCTTTAAATTTGAGACAAAGAAACCTTGACTACAGCACATGTATAAAGTCTTCTTTTCATCCCTCACAATTAYTATTATTATTATTAAAGGTCTATTTCTTTCTTCAGACCTGAGAAACTAACATTTAGCCAAGAGAGRTATATTCTTGTCTGAGCAAATGCATGTCTCTATCTGCTCATTCTCCTTTCTAGGGCAAAATGTTAGGTCTTTTTATTTTAAATATGGCCTGCAGTTCATACAGTTTTGGATTTTGGGTGCCCTACGTAAGATATTTTAGACTTGCAGGTACTAGTGTGGCCCCAGGTCCCAAAAACCTGGATGGAATATTACCTCTTGATCATCTCTCAAAAGTTAGATGTCAAGGTCAGCAGTCATTGAGAATTTTGACTTTCTGACTGGCTAACATGTATTGAAAAGGAAAATAAAAACTTGAAAAAAAAATCAGATTTTAGTGAGTCTAAATAATCCTACAATGTTTTCTGTGAGGTAGATGTTATTAATCACTTACAGAAATATCAACAGTAGACATTATAATGATATTTATCCTAGTATTAGCTTACAGTAATACTACGAGTTGTATCAATTTCATTCTGCAAATGACTTGTGTAGATGGTACAAGCATAGTATGCAAAGAAAAAAGAAAATAGCTGTTGCATTATTGTCAAGCTCTGGTTGAAGATCCCTTTTCCTGGGAGCTGGTAAAGTACTTTTGAATAATCTATGCACAAGTACTGTGAGTCAATCAAAAAATGTTACGTTGTCCTGCTAAGTCCTTGGACAGCAAGATTTGTGCATCCTTAAGTCTAAATCAAAGGTTAATCCATACTTGGTTATTTGAGAGAGCTAAAACACAGTAATTCATTTTCATTATGGATTAAACATGCTGAGCAGAGTAACCAACACGTTACTGAAATTTGGTTTTCATTTCCCATTAGCTTTGACAACACAAGGACCAGTGGGAGATGTCTGATGTTTTCAGCACATTCTGGGTTGTGACATAAATGTTTAACGTGCCTACTTATTATCATCACAAAGCCTGTCTTTAAACTGGTGGGGTCTGTCCCCAGTATATTTACCAGGGAGTATTAAGGATATCCTTCACATCAGTTTGATTTCCTCTTTTTCCCCAGTAACAAATGTACATTTTGTGTTTAACACTTGTCTATAGGTGGCAGCAACTTCAATGCTTTTACAGACTGCAGTTAAGCCAGGAAAGTTGAGCAAGAAAAGTTTAGTGATTTCTGCACACTGTGCTGCCGTTGTGCCGTCCTTGGAGAGCTGTACAATGTAGAGGCAGGGAAGATACGTGAAAATGGAGTTCTCCCTCAAGTATCTGGAAAGCTTTTACATTGAGAGTCAAAAGGTAACAGCTTATCTATCTTTCATGATTTCTGATTAACCTYAGTTGATAGCAGGTAAGTGTCCATTTATAACATATTCCTGGTTGAGTTTGGACATAACTGTTAAAACCTTCAGTATAATAAYCTTAAGTGAGTACTGTTCAGATCTTAGTTTTCATGAGTATGCATGAAAGAAATGATCTGTATTGACTTTATTTGGACTAATAATTAAGTATCAAAAAGCRAAGATTTGTGATTGCCCACTGCCTTAGCAGGATCATGAAAAGTCTGCTATAATAAGGTTTTGAGAAGCGGCTGCTGCTAGGAGGTAACTGAGCGTGTGCAGCCATAAAGCATGAGAGGAAATGAGGCACAGTTCCTTTTTGCTTTTGAAATATATACGTAGAAAGTATTGAAAGCTGAAAGAAACTTTGGGGGATTGTGGATGCTGTCATTTTTATTGTCTAAAGAACTGAATTTCACATCTGGACTCCGCTGTGCTTGGCACTGAGCAAGCAAAGGCATTTTCAAGCTTAGAAGTTTTGTGCTCAGATGTTAGTGACCCAGTTCTGGTTGCTTCAGTCCCTCAAGTCTGGTCCTCCAAGCCTCCTGCTCTCCTCCAGGAACAGCTATTTCATTGCTTTCAGTGGGCTTAAGATTATTTTCTGTGRGGAGTATTCCTGCTACTCAAATTTAGGTAGCTAACTTGGCTGSTTGTTGCAAGGACTTGCCTATATAGTCAATGAAGAGAGAGGTTATGTTCGTTTAGATAACCTGTTCCAGAACTCCCTAAACCCTCTTAACCTCTTCCCTACCCTCCCAACGGCCTCCCCAACAACCGAACCTCCCAGCTTTGGTCCCAGAGGCTTTCCAGAACTACTTTTATCTATGTATCAACTGATAACTATCTTCTTATCTGCTAGTTCCAAGCAGCGCTTAACCTCCTCTCTGCAGTGGGTCTCCAAGACAAGACCTCTGATGATGAGCAGCAGCTTGCTGTTAGTGTTGCCAAGGGCCATCTGGGAAACCAGGAACTTACTTTCACTGCTGACTGAAAATACTTTGCTGACTAATGTTTGTGACATCAGCATTTTCCAAGAAGGCAACATGAAAAATAGTCTAGGGCTGTTGTGAAGGACAGGAGACAAGAATGCATTTTGTATAAATTTATTTAAAATTACTTGCAGTTGCCTGAAGTAGCTAGGAAAGCAGATGGATAATGATAGCCCTGGGGACTTCTTTCCTGATTTTATATGAGACATTTTTGACTGAAAGAGTTTAATATAGCATAGAAAACGTTGCTTAATTACAAATTGTTGTTCACACCCAGTGAGATGTATCTAGGCTCTTAAATTAGCCAGCTAAAGTAGGTGCCTAAAGCTGACTGTGTGGATACCCAGTTGAGTGGGAGATGGACCCTAGACGCAGGTCGTGGTTGAAGAGCTCAGCTCCCTGCTGGGCCAGGGCTGCCCCCGCGGGCTCATCGCGTGTCGTGGGCTGCTCCTTCCCCTCGCTCCCAGGCCGTGTCCGCCCAGGGCGCCGTGGGCTGTGCCGGCAGGACAGCCCGTGCCCTGTGCTCCTCGCAGCCTTGCCTTCCCGCGGGGCTCTCCCACCACTCTGGTTTGCTTCRACACCGCGCGTCTCCTCCTGTGCTGAAGGCTCCCACCCAGAGCCTTTCACGGCACAGGCGCTCCTTCGCCTCGTCTAGTCTGAACCACGCTAGGAAGATGCTCTGCTTGTCTCTGTGAAATCACTCCTCAGAGTGAATGATGTTTCTTCCCACTTCCACCTTCCTAAACTCTAGCTTTCAATGTTGAACCAAGAGAGACAGTTCTCATGTTCTCAGCTGAGTCTGAAAGATACGGTCCCCGTCTGCCCCTCTGTTTGTGCCTGTGCCTGCAAGCCCGAAGATACTCAGCTCCTGATTTTGGCCAAACGTGCTGGAATTCCCATAGTTTTCAGCACGTTGTGTTTCCACGTTCCCAAAGAGCAGCGGAGCTGTGCATGGGCCAGTGTTGCTTMGGGGGCGAGGGGTGGCCGGTGGAGCCACCTCGCCGGGGCCAGTCGGCGCTGTCGGAGCTGCTTTGAGCCGCAGGGGAACGGCGCGGGCGGGCAGCGAGCGGCAGCAGCACGCCGGGCTGGCGTGGCGGAGGGGCCAGGGCTGTGCTAGCAGCCTGGGAGATGGACTCCGGACATCTACTGCCCGACAGGGGGACAAGCCAGGCACAGGAAGCCACGTGGGGTTTGTCTGAAGCTCCCACCACTAACCCTCTATTAATCCATCTGGATGGCCGTGATAGGAATGCCTAATCCTCCAAATTACCTAATTACAAGCCAGAGCAGGTATTAGACCTGAAAAATTCCGAGAGTTATCTGTGTGACAGTGAAAGTATGAGTTCGAATGCTTAAAACAGTCTGTGAAGTGTGATGGACAGAGCTGATTGAGCTCCAGGTAACGCGGCTGTGCTGTAGCTGCAGAGGCCTCCTGGGCRGGACAGCGCAGTTGTCCTTCCTGGCAGACCTGCGTGGCGCGGTGGGACAGACCTACCTCCTGCCCTGGGGTGGTCAGGAAATGGGGCCAAAAGGTGGGAGAAGAGATTCTCCTGGACAGTGCATTGCAAGAAGGTCAATGTGCAGCCCAGGAGGGGAGGGCAGGGACGAGAGGCTTCGAAAGGCAGTTGAGTGGCAGCTGGTCTGAGGAAGGGGCTTGGACCACGGAGAGCTGAAACCTGGGAAGCAGCAGGGAAGATGAACAGGRACTGTTGTAGGATCTCCATTCCCTATGCAGGCTGCCTTGAAAGCAGAAATCGTGTGGGTGAGTCTGCACAAAACCATGGATGGTACCTAAAATGATTGAACTCTTTCTATAAAAGATACAACAGAAATCATTTTAATCTTTACTTAGAGAGAGAGAGACTTGCAGAAGACTTGGAAGTACTGTTGCTAGCTAGAAAGTCACAGGTACTTGAACTGGAGCTTCTTTCAGTGATGGGTTAGGAAATACTGTGATAATTTGTCATGACCCTTAAGATTGTTTTGCCACTGTAATGACCAAATGATTTTTAATGTCAAGTAGACATATTGAGCTAATAATTTTGCGAGACTTCTGCTGAGCAGTGATAGATGTCTAGCCTGGCAGGTGAGCTTCCAAGTGAATCCGTTTGGGTAGATCAAAACATAATTTGTTTTACCAGGCTTGATCCACACAAGTTCAGGCAGAGATTCTAAAGGATTTTTAGCATRCAGTTAGTGACTTTTTCTTAAAAAGAACTTTTCTTCTTTGCCAGCACACTGCCAAATCTCTAAACTAAAATTGCAGGGACAGGTGTAACTAAAATGTTTGGTGCAACAGCCTCAATGAGCAAGGCAAATTACAGTGTTAAATACAAGTTTATGTAGTCTGAGAGATACTGAGCAGCTCTGCAGAAACTGTTGTGACTCACCTATGGCCTATTCGTAGTTACACCATACTGGACCTTTCCTTTGTACTTTACCAGGCAATAAAGCGTTAACGGTTTCCATAACTTCGGGGGCTGTTTCAGTTTCCACTTCTTCTTTACTAAGGTTGAATCAAGAGGTTATATTTTTCTTCCCACTTCTGAAAAATGCACTTTGGGTATTAGTGTAAATGCCGATTCTCTGCTGCTACGTTGGTGCTGGTGCCATGTTCAGACCAATAGCCTGGAAGTTCTCAATAAATCTCCTTTATTAGTTCAGCTCAATTATAAAGCAAGTATTGAAAATACTCTAGGCTGCCTCTAGAAGAGGTGACATGCTAACAGTTACAGAGAATTGAAATCTAGAGTTGATAGTAAGTTATAGAAAAATGGAGGCTGAGAAGTTAACCTTAAACATTGGATTTTACTYTTACTGCTTTAGTGTACTTTTGATTCCATAAATTCTGTGTGTGCAGTCATCTTATCTAGTAATTGCATTTGTTTGGCAAGAAAAGCAAGCATAAGAAGGATGTTTCTGAACTTGATCTCTTTTCTTCCTTATGGGTGGATCAGAAGCGGTATTATCTTTAAATTGGCAAGCGGCATCGATGTCACAGTGATGTAATCCTGTGATATTTTGATAGGATTTCTGTGAAAGTATTTCGAGTGCTTTTCTTTCCTTGCACAAGTGGCTGGAGCTGAGTAGATATTGTTAATACCGAGGGACCGAGTTCTGAAACGCCACTGGGAAGGGGCCCGGTTTGTCCCTCTGCAGAGACCCGCAGTGGACTTTCCTCTTTCTTTTAAATGCTGCATCGCGAGTCTAAGCGAAGAGGAGTGAGTGAGAACTGCCATACACAGGAAATAGGGTGAGGAGCGGTATTTCCTACACATGGTCCATTTTCGCCTTTCTTCTCTGCAGGTTTAGTTATAAAAGTTTGGGTCAGAATTTCCAGCCTGTTAAAACTGCAAGGATTAGTAACACCCTTTCTTACCCATAAACAACTGCCACTATGCTTCAGAGAAGGAACAAGCATCTTCCTCCGGAGCAGAATAATTGCAGCTTGTGTTTCTGGAGGTATCAAAGCACAGCTGGGAATGGTGAGTAGCATAGCAGTGTGCAAACGGAGGATTTTCCTGATTATGCGTGAAAAACATCAATTCACCAGACCAGTGGCTTGCTTGCCATGTAAAATGCGCTTGCTGATGGTCCTAGGAAATATTTCCCTAGGGCTTGTTAATGGGACTCTTACACTTGGTCCAATTTTCATTCATTTGCTTACCTGTTTGCGGAAACACAGGCTAGAAATGTCAGAGTTTTTCCTCCAGGGCTGTCGCTCCTACCGTCATTCTCCAGGGGATGCCTTTCTGATTCAGTGGTTAGGTCAATTAATGTTCATATTGCCACTAATTGCGTTGCTCCAAGAGTTGCAAGAAAAATCAAAGAGGACAGAGCAACAATTATTCCAAGAGCTCTGTGAGATCAAGACAATTTGGAGTATCACAATGGATTTGGTTCCCTATTAGTCTTTCTGTTTACTAATCCCTCACATCAAACAGTTTTGCTTAGAATAAGGGTCATTTCAGGGACCATATCTTGCATATATGTTTGCRTGACATCTTCATAAAAACCTAACCTAGAGAAATCTTGTTCATTAGCAGTGCAGTCAGCCCCAAGTCACGATAAGGAAGAATTTACATGCCAGAATGGGCAAAATGGGAAGCATAGAAAGAGTGGCACCAACTAGCTCTGCTGCCATCCTGGTTATTAGCTATATTAAGACTGCAATCATTAAAACATTGGGCTTCTCCTTCCAATTAGCTCAGAGTGCACTGGGCCTCATTAGTGCCCATGTCCAATAGATAATTGAGCTGTTCTCCTGCACCCAATCACATAACGTAGGAAAACCAAAGGAGAGTTATGAAAGTAGGATGAGTGCTCAGCATGTGAGATTTTTATTTTTATAGAGAGGAATAATAGTTTCTGTTTTATTTTCCAGTTCARTGCTCAAGGGGAATGTACAGAAATACAGAATGAACATCAAGAAAATAGTACAGGGAGCAGAAAGCCCTGGCTACGGGTAATAACCTGTCTTTTTTAAAAATAGTAAATATCAGGACAGTCTAGTCAAAACTGTCTTTCTGATAACGCCCAGTAATGAGATAACAACACCTATTGGTGATCAGTAGCCAAGGGCCTAGGACAACTTCTCTCCAGCAGAAACAATTTCCCTGAGGCAGCCAGGTAGTCTGGAATGAAAAGGATGATTAGGATAAAGTATGAAAGAACTGCAATGAAAATTCAAAAACAGGGGCACTGAGGGCCAAGAACAAAGAAACTATCTTGATAGAAAAACAAATAAGCATTTTTTTGCCTACTTGTCTAAGCTCAGTTAATCTTGATTTCCAGTGTTGTGAAGCAAGGAGTTGTCATCTACGTGGCAAAGGTTTATAGTAATCTGGCTCAGGACAAATCTCTCTGGGGACACACAGATGTAAAAGAATATAAAGTAGAAGTAAACATTTTCACACTTTCCTTTGAATAAAAATTTCTTTTTAAAAATGCAGAGAATTCTCTCTTGTGCACGCACACACACACACACGCTTTTTCTGATGCACGTAAGTAGCTCAGACCTATTTCCCAGCTCCTTCTCCTGAGAAGTAAAAGTAAAAACAACAGAAGGGTATTTATCATCACTGTCATCATTAGACCCAGTTGGGAAGGTGAGATACCTTCAGCGAATTACAATCCCGAAGACGTAAGCTGCAGACACTGTTTTGCTGGACATGTCTAATAACCTGCAGCCATTCACTGCTATTCCCAGATGCCAAGATCATTAGCGTAAAGGCAGGTGTTTGTGCATTTCAATTCATTAAATTGAAATGATCACAGTCATTTTCCTAATACTAAAATGCACAAATGTGACTAGCTCATGATGATCATTTTGAAAAGAGAATATTTTTGAAAAACAAGAAATAAACTTCCACTTAATTGTTGTTCGTTAAGATACAGATTTGCCTACTGTAAAAGATCTGCAGAGTCATCAGCTCAGTAGAGTACGAATTACTGGTCCAGTTCAGCATCTCTTATTCCTCCTGACAGGACTACAAGAAAAATGCTTGGTCTGAGTGGGCTCTGGTATATGTTTTTAAGCCATGGGCCAGGGACCTCTTGGCTGTCTATAGAGGTGTCTCCCAGTRACGATGCAGGTGAGGAGTGCTCTGTGGGGAGGCTTCAGCAGTGGAGGGACRGTCTGGAGAGCGGTGGACTTGGGAGAGGAGGACTGTAGGTCCACCTGCTACAGAAAAACTACTAAAAAGGTGTCTCCAGCCTCTCCAAGAGACTGCTGATGCACTGGAGAAGCATCTTTGGTGGCATTTACCACATTATGGCTGAAGATAGACGCTTGAAATGTGATGTGAGCAAAAAGGTCCAAATGTGGTCTGAACGATGTATCTGTACTGATCCAGAACGAAGCAGATGGACAAGATGCTTCTTCAAAGGTGAGTTGGGAAATGGAAAAGTGCTAGAAGATTTGTTTATCCTAAATTGTGGATTAGTTTGGGAGCTACATCCAGCCTTGCAGCTCTAGCTATGGAGGACTGCAAGACCACTGCTGGGGTCCTGTGCAGACACCAGGCTACATTGCAGAATTTTTTTTTTGCAGATAGGGGTGAAGTGAGGGGAGAATCCTGAGTAGGTTTACTGTTCTAAATTTTACTGTTTCCTTTTATTTTCAAGTGGGAAATATATTCTAYTTTTGAAAATTCTAGATGAAATTGTGCAAATGGTTCCTCATACTTGACAAAAGACCCTGCAGGGTAATGCAGAAAAGCTTAGTATTAACAAAATTACCAGAAATTGTGTTAAGAGCATCAAACTTCAACTAATGTAAAAATAAGTGAAGGATTTCTGAAAAGCAGTACACCCATTTAATGCTTAACTGGAAAAGCTAAATGCACTGAATATATAAGGAAATAAAAATAAAGGGCTGCTTCTGACATTGTCATCTCATCCTTTTTCTTTGACGTGATTTTATTATGCTTTACAAACTGGAAAGGTCTTTGTATTCTAGTGTGCAGTCTGTTTTTTAAAAATTCAAGTGAATAAAATAAATGTTAGCATGGTGCAAACACCCGTTGAATTATCCTTTTCATCCTTGTAGRTTGTTGACTTCTCTTTTTAAGGCTTTGTGCAACTTTCTGCTTAATAGAATTCGAAAGTCTAGAAGGTAAGTTCACGCTAAGACAGACTTTTGCCCATTTGATAGTAGATGGGAAAAGGAAAAGGAGACCTTAAAATCTGTTACAGTGATGTAAAGCTAGAGGAGTCTGTCTTCAGTCATATTTCTTAAGGCTTAAAGTGGCGAAGGAAGAGCAGAGTTTTGCCTCTTGCTGTCGCACACAAGTGAAACACAGCTCTAKCCAGGAGTCTTTACTGATTCCTCCCTTATGTCTTAAAAGGTCCTAATTAGTTAGCAGTCATAGTGGTGGCTCATTTAATGACTCTTACTGCCCCTTTACTAGATCTGCATAAAACAAAATGGAAAAAAATAGGTAGTGCTTTGTTGCAGTGACATTAGCATAACTCTCATACATCTATTCCCTTCATTAATGAAGACAATACTCTGCACGGTTTGCATAAGCTCACTGGAGCGTTTTGTTTCAATCAGTCCTAAAAAAGAGGAAAACCCAAATATTCCAAAACGAATTTAAAGATGATTGAAACTATACTGTGGGCTAAGAAAAAGCCTGTTACCAATCTCTTCTTTCTTCAATGTTCCTGAGTTAAAAATTACTAATCTTCAAATTTAAGAACTGTTCACTGCATTACACAAACGAGCCAAACCACTAATTTGAGTTAGRAGGCATACTTAGAATATAAGAACAACTCAATAATATCAGAGAAGAATAAAAGAARGCCGGGAGAAGCTGCTGGATTTATTAGCCGTTAGGGTAAGAGAACAGTTGTTTTGCAGAACGTGTTGAGAACCGCTTGAAATGGGTGTCAGCAACGCAGAGGACTGAAGCAGCGGAAAATTCCCCTGCCGTCCCTCCTGGAGCTCGCTCCGCGCGCGGGGCAAAGCTCAGCTCCTCCTGGAAAGCCGCCTGTTAGCTACCCTCCAGGGAGGGCCTCGCCGGAGACGTGTCGCGGGTAAAACGGGACGTTTTCTGGGCCTCAGAGCGTTTTAGGAGAAGCCGCCGCGTGCCGGCTGCTGCAGCCTTTGACCCAGGCGCGAGGCAGTCCAGAAGTCAAAGGAAGAAATCCCCGTAGACAGATGTTCTGTCTGGTGAGAACTCGCTGTGTTTTCTATACCACGCGACGSGTGTACGCTTTACGTTAGCAATTCAAGCCGGAATTGGCTGTCACGCGAGAGGCAAGTGCTGGCGTGTGAGGGAGGAGACTCTGCGTTTCCTTAGGAAAGGACATGCAGCGTTTTGTGGAGGAGGTAGCTCGGAAATGTTATGCCTGCATCCGAGTGGCCCTGAAACTCTAGAATTTTAATCTCTAGAAAAATTTATCCCTGTTACAGGCAAAATTCTCCTAAATACCTTAGATTTTGAAGTCCATAGGTCTGGATCCAAACTGAGAGGCTAGCCACAACTATTTTTGCACCCAGCCATTTAGTATTCACTTTTTAATACCTCAAGCAAGCATTATCCTCAGCATTATTAAGTCCCATATTTTTAAACCAAGATTTTCTTCACTTCAATAAAAGGACGTGGCCTTCGTGAGCTGTTGTCACTCATGAATTTTGGGTGGCACTGAAGCTTTTGAGATAAATTAATCTCAGCTTTGCCTTCTCAAAGCGTCTCGTCTTGTGCTCTTTGTACACTGAGCAGTTTCATTGAAAACAGAGCTGCAGGCAAAGTACAAAACACAGCAAATCCTGTATTTGGATTACCAGATAAATGAATTTATTAATGCTACTTAACAGTAATGGTGAGGCRAAGGGACTCTGGTAATTGCAAACTGGAAGGCTCTCTGTTTTGCAAAGCCCTTCCTGACRGACATGCTAGCTGAAAAACATCCCTCAACGAATTAGGACTGTCCCAGCAATTTATAAGTTTTACAGAAACTGTTCTTTCTGCCTAATTATATTATGAGTAAACAGCAGCAATAAAGAGCGAGATTCAATCTTCTGAATAAGCGCGTAAGTACGTTCTGCGCTATTTTCTGGTCTTTGACAGCTTAGTAGCTAAACTAGATGARCACGGAGTACAGTACGTGAAAACGGATTAGAAAGAAATTGATAACGTAGCGTGTTTCCGGCGCTTCCTCCTGAAACGCTTAGCGAAAAGCAATCGCCAGCCCGCCGCGTCTGCGGGAACGGCCGCGCCGGCGGAGCCCCCGCGGCCCCGGCGGAGCCCCCGCCGCCCCGCTGCCGGCCCCGGAGCGGAGCCGGGACGCGTTTTGCAGCATCTGGTTTTGTTTAGGAAGACAGCACCCCCAGACCTTCAACCTTTCGTGTTGGAGTTGGAAGCTCGGTAACGAGGCGTAGGGTGAGCAGCGCTGAAAAGAAGCACGTCCAAGGTGTGGGCAGCTTTCAGCAGYAAACACTGATAGCAAAAATTTGAGGAACAAACTGGTGAGATAAAGTTACCGTCGTTTGTAAAGTACTGGCAGAAAGATTAATAAGTAGAAAAAGCTTTGCTAAGAGGGAAGCATGCCTTGGACCTGCAGGCCAGCAGCAAGCCCAAACCGACGCCTTAGCACAAACCAGGCCACTGCTAACCTGCTGCTGCCTTCGCTGCCGGGGAAAAGCCTCCTCTTTGGGGCACTTTTTACACAGGGATATGCCAGTTAACGCAGCTCGCTTGAGGAGATGACCTGCACTTGGAAGTTGCTTCCGTAACAAATATTCACCCAAAACACGCTGACTAGTGATATTCTGATTTGTGAAACTTCTGGTTTTGAGCAGATTTTGCATATTTAGATATTATCAAACATGAACTCAGTATTTAGCTTTTAATGTAATTATCCTAATTTCTTACCTTTATAACGAGCTTTGGGACACTCTGTAATTAAGTAACCGTTAAAAACATTCCCATGAGTATTGCATTAGAGCAGGCCATTACGAGGTCAGGGTAGGCAGGTGTGGAAATCTCAAAATAAATAAATGAACAAATCTGTTAACAAATAAATAAGTAGGCTATCCAACGTCTTTTCTCAGTTCTTAGGGAAGTGCTTTATAATTGAGCTACATATCACTATTAGAGATGCAATTACCTGTAATTGCCACCTTTAAAAGCAAGCCTTTGTTTAGAAAACAATATATAGATGAATTCTGTCTAGGTTGTGAATTCACAAGTTGTGAATTGACTTTAGTTTTGGTGGTCTGAACTGTCATATGAAAAACATCTTTTATCATTTGCATCTTCAAGGTGGAGAGGCCAAACTGTGCTGAGCTACGCTGGTGCGAGGCAAGAGAAGTGCACCGAGAGCCTTCCAGTTGCTCTGGACTTCCACAGCGGCAGTTCATCACAGAATTTGCCATATAGCAGATAATGGACAATCACAATTATTTTGTTTAAAAAACAAATGGAAAGTGGGGTTCTTAACTGATTTAGATACTAAAAGCCTAAAAGCTCTTCAGAGAATTAACCTGGATTTACATAGCATTTTTGTGAGAGGGAAATCAGATCCTTCTCATTCATYGACACAACAAAACTTTACTTACTGGTGGCTAGGGCTGCCGTATTACATACCTCACCTGTGGAGCCAAGGGGAAAGTCTTYATCAATAACCATCAGCTTAATATCATCTATACCACAGTCTGTAATGCACTCTGTGAGTTTTCAGCATTATAAAGACCATGTATGACATTATAGCACATTAATACTATTGGGTCACTATTAAAGTTTTGTAGTAAATTGCAGATTCATTAGAATGTATTTTAGAATAACTGTAAATAACAGAAAAGGAAATAAAGAAATGCAAGTCAGTAGATTTTTTTTTATGTAGATGAACAAGCTATTTGAACTGYCGTACATACACAGAATATATATCTTTACATTTCCTGGCCAGAAAAAAAGAATGGTCAGATTAAGYTTCCACTGTAAATGCTTTTATTATTTTTACAAAAATTACAAGCAGCTAAAAATAGCAGTTGATAATGAAATTGCTGACAGGCCTTACCTATAGCACAAGAATGCAACACTATAGTACAGTTGTGCCAAGTTACGTTATGTTGCTGCAGTGATTAATTCACTTGCTGGTTCAGCTGAAGCTGTGCTCTGCAGAAGCATTCCTACTTCTGGTTAATCCACATCCGAGGGCCTGAGAGCAGATATAAACTGAGCATGCACTGAGCAGAATTGCAGTGCAGCGCAGCATCCCTTTTGTATCATTGCGCTTAATGATGTAAATAGAAACGGAAGTCGTTAGGAGAATCTTATATACTTAATTACAGGCCAAAGGTGGATGCTCCTGCTAAGGCTCATTTCTACATCTCCAGAACTGCTCTAACCCAAGAGTTGGGGTTTTCTTGCCAACAGGTATTCTTGAGTCAACAGAGCCAGCTTGAACACTCTCTTATTTACTTCACTTACTGGGGTACCAGTCACAAAAGCACGAAAGCACTCAGCTGTGAAATGATTTGCTGGTGCAAAAGTGCATTAGATTGGACCAGAGACTGCTCCCTGCCTGAAAGCCCAAGCTGATCCGAGATAGCTGAGGAGCACAAAGGGTCCAAAGATGCCTTTGCTCTGCCTCCTGCCCACCCACCCTCGTAAGAGCAAGGATTTTGGCAGCCAAGGGTTTATCTTGCAGTGTATACACCTGTTAAAAATAGTGTATTTATTTAAAACCAAATGAGATTAGAGAAGATTATTACTGGTGCTGGCCAAAACCAAAACCTAATCCACTAGAAAAAGTCTTTCACCTGTTCTTGTCATTTGTTTCCATTATTTGTTCTAACATTTCTCATGTGTCCTGTTTCAATATYGTATCATGTATATATTTAGATATATCTCAATTTTTGACAATTTTTGACATTTTTGACTTTCTTTCAAATTTCTAAATCATCCCAAAATTATTCTGCTATCAGACCTGGCAATATTATCTTGCTCTTTATGTGAACTAGTGCCATTAACAAAAGTCCAAGGGAGCTGGGTCTTTGTAACACTGTGAATAACTATGTGTGAGTAGAATTACTATAATGCTTGATGCAATTATGCTTAATTAAAGTTAATTAACACATACTTATGCAGGGTAAAAAGGCCAAGGCAATGGGAGAATACAGTGGAGGCACAAGAAGCAAAGTTCAGATCCTCAGCTTGCGTAAACTGTTGTAGTTTCCTAGCAGTTACTGGAGTTATGCAGATTACTGCCAAGTGAGGCTGAAGTTTGTATATATTATAGAAGAACTTGGAGTGTTTGATTCCCTTTTCATTAATATTTGTGTAATAAGTTTATTTATCGTGCATATAAGAAGATATCTTTCTATGAGAGTGAGATAGTTATTTGTTCGGTATTTTGCTATTCTAAAAAGTTTTATTCCTGCAATTAAAATACAAATATTGTCATATGACTACCTGACCAATTACGAACAGCTAGTAAATAGTTGAGTGAAAGGCTTGCAGCTAATGTATCAACTTAAAAGCATTCATCCATGCCCTTCATCAGACAGTTACAAAYGGGAATACGTATGTCAAAATTGGGATCAGCTCTGTGCAATTTAGAAAAAGTGCATTACACTTACAGGAAAGAGTCTGTGAAAGCAGCTGCATAAAACTTATATGAATATATACAATGGTATCATTGTCTTGGTGTTGGCAAATGGAAGTGTGTTCGATTTGAAGGTCTCAAAGTGGAGGAATTTCAAGAGATTCCTTCAATTTATAAAGGATTTGTGCACACATGCGCACCCAGGTGCGCATATGCACGCAGACACACATGCGCAGGCACACAYGCACAGATGCAGATTTTTTCGGCAAGTTCTCCTGAGCTGTCTCCATATTCCAGCTGGCAGGTTCAAGCCATGATCCTTTTMGTTTTTTCTGTGCTGCTGTATTGTGGTTTGTTAACTCAAACTTTGAACGAAACTCCAGTGATGATGCCAACGCAGGAGACGTCCTGCCAGCTTTTCGCAGTCTGCCTTCACCCCTGTGATGCAAACCACGTGTGAGAGGTGGATATACATCAAGAGACTCGCACGAAACGCTGGGAAATCTGCTCCTTAAAGTGATTTTCTATAGCTGAATGTGGTTATAATAAGGCAACGCAGTACAGCAAGCAACTGACTTACGTGCGTTTTCAGCAAGTGCATTGAAAATACCCTGACCACGTGAAGAGCAAGCGTCTGCTTGAGGAGAGATGTTGGAGGAACTGGAGAGCCTCTGAGAAAAATGTTCTCAGAGCATCTGACATGTCCTACCGCCTTGCCCATGCCACAAACAAAGCATTTTTCTTGCACTGCATTTATGAACCTTGTTTTTTTCTGACAAAAAAAGTATAAAGTCTGGTGCAGTCATCTTTTGCAGGTGCTGACAATGYGAATAAAATTAGTCTTTGCTGGCACTGTACACTTAATTACTAGAGCACAAAGATGCTACAGTTTGATCCTTGGATCACGGTGGGCTTGCCTCGGGAAACTTAAGATACTAGATATGACTCTGGCTTGTCGACTTTTAACACGCTTTCTCAATTAATCTGTGCGTGCCCCCAAATTAAATAGCAATTTATAGTTACTGCAAATTGATTTCTACCCAGGTTGTGGTTAGAGCTGCCAAATGAAATGTCAGAGAGAAATGGCTTCTTAATTTAGAATATTACACTGTTTTTTTTAATTGTCTTAGCATTTATAAACATTTGGTAAGTAATCTTCAGGCCTTTATCCATATTTTTCTTTACGAAATATGGAAGAACCTCTGTGATGTATCAGTCTTTGAATTTTATCGTACTACCATTTTTGTGTATTTAGGCACAGTTAATATGATTCGTACAGCAGACTAGAGTGCAATTTAAATTTTAATGTATTGTAGTCAAGCCATGTCAGTGTATTACTTCTGCCCGTGGAAAGGAACCAGACCTCTGTTTGACTGATTATGGCAAGAAGGAAAAATCATACCCCTAAGACGCATCGCAAGAAGACATAAAAATGTACGTAAATACGTCAGTGTATTAGGACGTGACAGGCACTGATGTGATTTGCTAGACGTCCGCGTGTCACGGGTGTCTTCAGGGATTCCTGGCCGTAGCTTAGCCGCTTAGAAATAGCGCCCAAGTTGTGGTTTGGCTTCCGAGCTCTGCGCGGAGCGACCCAGCCTGGGGCGTCAATCCGGGCTGCTCGGAAAGGACGCAGGGGGACGCAAGGGCGTCCTTGCGCCTACCGCACCTCCCGAGCTACGAGCCGAAAGCTCTCGGCTCGGCTGCAGGCTCCCCGGCTGGCGCGGCCGCCCGCGCGAGGGACCGCGGCAGCGAGCGGCGCGTCGTAGGGGCGGCGAGGGCACGAGCACCAGAGCAGCCGCGTTCGGCGGCACCCGCGCAAYGCGTCTGAACGCGCAACGCGTCTGAACGCGCARCGCTTCGAAGCGACGCGTMGGAGCAAAGAGGAATCGGGACAAGGACGTTGCTCGCGGTGAACCCTGAGGTTGCAAAAATAGACCAACTGGTAAGTACATAAACATACCGATGATTGACTATTAGCCCATCTTATTAAAGATACGGAAAGCAATATAAGCAACGCAAAGAGTAATGCACTCCGGATTTTCCTTCTCTATTGAGTTACCCAGCAACTGTAACGTTAGTTGATTTTTGTTGTCCCTTAGGCAATGAAGTTCGGACTTCGGTGACTTACAGTAAATCATCATAAGATTGTTTTATTTTAATCTTTTTAGCTTGTACCATTCAAGAATGAGATTTGTTTGTRGGGATGGAGTTTCTGGTATAAATGACATACATAATGAGGCTGGTAAAGTTTTACTGATACATATCAACTGAAGATAAGACTTTGGTTTTCTGAATTAAAGGCAAGTGGTTTAATGACCACTTTGCTACTACCTGTTAATACCAAGTCTGGCCCTAATTCAAAATCCTCTTCTAGACCAAGTATAAATGCAATCTTTTCACATATTCCCATTTTTTAGATGTTGAGCAGAGTGGAGTCTGGAACCGGGATTACAGTTTTGATAGCCATTAATTTATATACTCTATATGAGTATTTGGGACATTTCTACTTAAATTCCATGTATCATATATCGGTATTTACACCATTTGGACAAAATATTTAAGGTAATAGAACTTGCTGTACTAGAATAGATCATTTATTCATGAAGTCCAATTGCCATCTGCAGAAGTGAGCAATAACCGAGAAGAAGGCAATCATCTTTCCTAATTACAACTAACCAAGTGTACCTCTGTGCATGCTATTTATTGTAAAGTCCTCAGTTTATTGTCACAAATAAACTCAGGGGTCAAACCGTGCATTAAAGGCATGAGTAAAGTGGATTTGAAGCTTAGGTTACTGGGAGCTGTAAGCTTCCAGCACAAACATAAAATTCTAGCCTATAAAAATATCTGATTCACTTGCTAAGTGACTCAGCATGATGCTGACTGCACATGCACCAGTATTGAACAAAGTATCTAGGGAAAAYGAGAGAAAAACGTAATCAGGTAACATGATATTGCTGACCATAATAGTAGTAAATTATGTTATTATTATATAATAAAAATCTCTGCACAAAAAAAATTACTGCACCCTAGCAACATGTTTTAGGGAAAATGTAATGTAATTGTTAAAGAATGAACTGAGAACAATGGATATTCYGTGTCAAATGACTTATTTTAGCTTCTTGATTGGTTAGATTATACCAGAGAGAGAAACTGAAATTAGGAATTGTCTACAATTATTAGACCTCAAGTTGAAGAGTACGAATGTATGCAARGATATTCTGATTGCGTGATAAGGCTGGCGTTCATTGACACTAAACCCGCCAGACAGGTACTGTGCCTTCAATCAGGCGCTCGCCAAATACCCTGTCAGTTCCTTTTTAGMGGTATCTGTATCTCAGAGATCCAAATACGTAAAGGGAAGAGATCAGACYACTTGCATTTCCTTTTTACTGTGTTATTGATGTTCCGGCTCTGAAACGAGTGTAGCCGGAGGTTAGGGAATGTCAAAACGCAGTAGGATCTTCCAACCATGCCCGGGGTCCTAGCATACTGCTGGATACGTCCTCGGCCTAGGGCGGGATGGCAAACACAAATCACAGCTCTGCAAATAACACCTCAGCCGCCTCTCCTCTCCTGGCCGCCGGCRCAGCGACGGAGCTGAGCTCAGGCTGCCCCTGGCTGCGCGGTGCAACCGGAAGGCAATGGTGCGGGGGACGGGAATTTAAGTCCTAATTTCATATTATTGAGTACAAYGAATTAAATACCCTAGTAGACTTTGACGTTGCATAGAAATGTTCTGTACAATTAAAAACCCATAATAGCATATGGTGCATAGACTTAAATTAAAAGTTCAAATGGATGACTGAATTTTTTGAAAGGCCGATATCTATAATCTTTGAATATGTAACATCTCTAAATTTCTAGAAAATTCTGTTTTGCATACACTATGTTGCTGGGTGACTCTAAAGCCCCAAAAACTTAGCAATAAGAGGTAAGTGTCATCATATCTGATAGCTAGAGCTGCGTGTACCGAGGTGCTTTGCTTCTGCAGTGTCGGAGAAAACGTGGTCCCCTTGGAGGTGGCCTTCAGTACTGTTTAGAAGAGCACTAAATAGGAGATAACCGTCCTTCAGAGGGTGTAATTTAGACCAGCCGCAAGCGGGAAGTAAGCCTTCTCCTGCCGCCCTTCGCTGCTCTGCGACTTCTGCAAGGGGTTCGCTCAGCCGTGACTTGTGCGGGATGGTGCACACCCCGGTGTCTACGAAAACGCGACAGCGCACCGCGGTGACCGAGTCTGAAAAAAAGAAAAAATGGGATGGTGGCGTTTGCCTTCTGTTCCGTCTGGTGGCGACTTTCAGGCAAAACCCAGCCTCACTGCCAGATTTCCTAAAACCCTTTGGGAAAAACGGAGTGCCTTGGTGCTGCTTTGCTCCCCGATGGTTTTCACAGCTGATTAGGCTCCTTTTTTCACTTTGCTTAGTGGCTTCCTGGCCCAGGCCTCTCTCTCTCAGTCTTTAAATCCAAAAGAAGTCAGATGGAAGAAATTTCTTGCAGGGGTAACTTGAAAAACAGTTGGTTCCTTTAAACTGTTGCCTTCAAGATGGCTGCGTAGTCCTTATCGCATCTCGCTGTCTCCAGACCTAGTTACCTCCCTTGAAAGCAAGCAACTGATCCAAGCAGATGTTTTCTTATCAAGAATTCATACCAGACCTATTTATTTTAAATTAGCATATCTCATTAACTGTCTCAAGGACACTGGCTGCCTTCATCTTTTAATGAGTATCGCCAAAAATCTAGCTTTCCCAAATTGAAATATAACTGCAAATAGCCGYACTTTTAACCCTCTCATTTCCAGCAGCTGCTTCAACAGGCAGCCAGCGAGCGCCGGGATCCCCGCCCGAGTTTTGGGGAGCAGCGCTGGGATGGGCGCGCTCGGCCGCTCGGCGTCTCTGGACTTCTTCTGCTGGMTGGGCTGTGCTGGCCACGTTAGCCCGCTGGGTAACCCCACCAAAACAGCTCTGAGGTGTGTCCCACTGCCCCCCTTTTCTTACACAGCGAAGGAAGGGACTGAATAAAATGGGCAGCTGCTTCACCAGCATTTTTCCTCCATGCAGARAAGGCATTATTTTGGTACAATATTTCATCGTTCAAAAAGAAAACTACTGGTTGATGCATTGTTTCAATTGGATGAATCGAAAAGGCCGTGTTTATTCATTCTAATTTGTGTGTATTAGTGAAGCCAAAATGCCTCTGAGGCTTCATGGATTGCATTATTTTTGTACTTTTTTTTTTTTAAGCCTCAGTAAGTGTGCATGATGCACTAAGTTGCTTCTACGTTTTTTATGTTTCCCCCACAGAAATTCATTCTGGTATAGTGCTTATTGACTAGAATACGACTGCACTAGGAACAGTAGAGCATGACAACRACTGCGAGGTCGGCAGGGCCGGGCTTTTCCGAAGGCCCAGGCGCGCAGGGAAGCTCTTTCCCCGCGAGTTTGTGGGACTGGTGGCAACCAGCTTCCCTGCAGAGGCTGCTCCGGTGGTGCCTTTCCAGGGGACGGTTACCCCACGCTGCCGTGACACCAGGCAGGCGGGAGCAGCACCCACCACCTCCGTGGCCTGCTGTGAGGCTCCTTTTTTTTTATTATTTGTCTTCTACCTGCTAGTTATGCAAAACTCAAGAAGCCTCCAGGCACTCGACTGCCAACGGGAGATAACCGTGGAGACAAAACTGAAAGCGTAACGTGCGCCTGGACGGGCCTCGGTGCAGCGCGCTGCTGAGAAGTGCGTGCACCAGGAGGCACGGCTGGAAAATAGAACGGAATAAAGGGATTACTGGGAATCAGTGAACGCTTAGAAAAGAAGAAAGAGTCAAGGGCACGGAAGTTACAAATAAAAAGATTTCAACTTCAAAGAAACCTGCAAAAATAAAATATGTAAGAAGCCAACCTGGAAATTCTGTTCACATCTTGGATGATTGATTTGCGAGGCGTTTCCAGCTGTAGTTATCTGTTCCAATGGCTTATCTGAATTTCATAGAATTTATTTTGAATCCAAGCAGAGTATCACTGCATAACAACGTTGCTGAAACTACGTTTCAAGCCGTTTGGACCCTCAGTTCTGTGGACGTCGGTGTAACTCACTGTAACTAGTGGAGCATCATGGCTCCACGTCATAGTTAAGGATGTGCCAGTATTTCCATTGTAAAGCCCATTTTCAAGGTTTTAAACTTGTTGAGTCGTTTAACAATATGCTATCCCAATCAGCAGCACTGGGGGAAAAATCAATATTATAACTCAAAAAGTAGGTGAAAAGTACCCTTTGCTAATGAAAACGAGGACAGCTGTGCTTCCTGGAACTGCAATGTGAAGAAAATGAATAGTGCCTAAGCAACAGGCAAAACATATACTAATTCAAATGTATTCATATTTATAAATAGCACACCTAAATTTAACAGAATTGAAGCATATGGAGATAATACATAAAAACATTAACATTTCTCAGCCAAAGCAAAAGGCTCAGAGGTCTCTCCTTCTTCCTTCCAGTTCTTTTAAATGCTAATGGAAATTGTATGTATGTACTTTGAGGAGAACAGACCCTCTCAGAACTCTGAATCTCCAAAGGAATTGTATTATGTGCTTAAATATATATATAACATATTTATATGTATATACAATTTTCTCGAGAGAGAGCCGTTTAGATCTGCTCCTACCTAAAAACAATAAATGCCTTAAGATGTTTTATTATGTGGAATACACTGCCGTGTTTAAGTCATAATTGCGTTAGGTATTGAAGCACCTAGCCCTCCAGGGATTTCAGGAGAATGRAAGCACGGACATACAGGAATTTGTGTGAGACACACTGTGCTGGTGGGCAAGGAAAACTTGGTATGAAATAGCTCTGAATCTTAGTGTTCAAAACCAATGAACAGTGGATACCCATACATATATGTGGCCCTAAAGTTGCTAATCCTCCAGCAGGGAAAGCAAGAGAAATGACAGTGCAAACTCCCATGGGAGTACTAACCTCAGGTCCAAACAGCAGCCTGCCTCGTGTTTGCACGCGATAGTCGGGCGACGTGCCGAATTACAGTCGCGCGCTCGCGTGCCGTTCCGTTGCCGCTTTTGGTCTCGCGTCCTCTAGCCCAGAGAGAAGGGCCCCGAGCTGAAGCCCAAGCGCGTGTCGCGGAGGTCCATCCGAGCTCCGCAGAAGTAGAGGCTTTGGCCAGCCTTGCCCAAGCCTGACTGCGGTCGCCTGCCTCGCGCTCCTTCAGCCGGGGCCGCCCCTTGAAAAATCTTGCTGTGCGACTATAGCTGCAGCTTTGCTGTGAAAGGCAAATTCCCGAGCACGGGTAAATGCAGAACTTCACGGTTCGACGCAGCACTGCCTGCGCGAGCAGGATTTGATTTGCTTYTGCACTAGCAGCGTGTACAAACCCGGGTGCAGCCCCTCTCCAAAGCGTGCATCGCATCTTGAGTGCAGCATTTCTCTCTACCTAAAACGATATTTCTTACTGTCCCTGAAGAGAATTACAAGTTGCAAATGTCACTTTTCTAATCGTGGACCTCTTGCAGTAAGTTTTAATTTAAGGGGTTGAATGCAATCCACTTTCCAGCAAGGCTGACAAAACAAACTGAATCTCTTTTTCAAATTCCACTTCTACCTGCTCTCGGTCAACAGCACGTGGCTGCTTGCGATGCTCATCATCGTCGTTCTCCTCTTCTGACAAATTATTGGAGATGAAAAGGGAATTTACAAATTGTTTCTTTAAAGAGAACCTAACATTCCTCTGTTTACCGGGAGCTAATTAGCCGAAGTTCACATTTAAATAGAATTTTATTTAATGCTACAAAAGCRAAGAAAAATATGCAAATCAATCCTAACAAAGTGCAGTTTGAAAATGGAAGGAATATCCACCTGCTGCCAATTAAGTCCATATTTTTTCATGAGAAAGTGATGGTTGATTATACAAATTTTACCCTCATGGTAATTGTCACTAATCTTCAGCATATTGTATGTGTCTTGCTCCTATGAATCCCATATCCCCTTCTGCCATAAATATTTCATAAAATATTCAAAGCTAGTCCACAGCCAAGTAATAACAAACGTCAAATGACACATTAGGAAGATTCATAGCTCTTTTAAGTACAAATTTTATATAAAAGCCTAACTCATTTATTGTGGTCAGTGTTAAGGATTGATTTCAGCAAAGAAATGCTCAGCAATTAGTATCAGCGCCTTTACTACCAGTGTATTTTTAAAGTGGAATTAATGGAAATTACTTGGAGAACTTAGGAGAAGACTGTGGACATGATGGTTCGTTTGGCTGCTTTTGTGAACTTAAGTTCCAAAGGCCCAATCCAAGACTGCTGCAGGATATAGAAAGATTTCTGTGGATTTTGCTGGATTTCTTCAGATTTTCTCCATACTGAATATAAGCATTTTCAAAATCATCTGGTTATTGAAAGTTAGCATACTTTCTTTACAGTTAGAACTGTTGGTGTTCCCTTAATTGCTATTAGCTCAAAACCTTCCTTTCCTGATCTCTCTGCAAACATTTCAGGTTCTGTTGGGTTCCTTTTCTTTATTAATAAATAAAACATGAAGCATCAGGAAGAATGAGGCTTCTGTGTTCCTGAATGAGAATGTTTATTCAACTTAAAATGCAGTGGATGGCCCAGGAAAAGGTGGATGTTTGTGAGCAGGTGCAGGTAAATAGTTAGATGAGGATCATTTGCAAGACATAAATATAAATGAGGTACCTGATGAGTGGTTAGCCTGTAGAGGGTTTTCTGCCTTGCCCTGGAGCAGAGGGCAGTGTGGATGGCTTGGCTGAAGTAAGAGAGGGCTGTTGCAGAAGTTGTTTTGCAGAAATGGTGATACTGTGAGGACAAGTTCTTGGATTTACCCTCAGAAGTGAAGTTCAAGGTTAATTTCTGTGGTGATCACTGGCCATGCGCTTAATGGATGAGTGAGGAAAAAGCCATGGCCAAAGAGTAGAGCTGATAGATGCTGATTCTGAGTATATGTTTTTCTGCTCTATATTTTGTGTAGATCAGCCAAACTATTGGAGTGGTGCTTGCAAGCATTTCTTTTGAGGTAGGTGGTGGTAGTTGTTGTCATCCTCAAAGCAATGAGCAACCACTTTAAGTTAAGTTGTTTCTAAGCATTAAAAATGACAGCCTCAGAAGGTGAAATGATGGTTTCTTTCATGATGCCTGTGAACTAGCAATGCAAGAAACTGCTCCACCAAAAGAGATGTTAGTCATAACACCTTCCTTGAGGTGTATGCTGAGGATATAGGAATGTATATTCTTGGGATGGAGAAGAACCTTTGACYTGAGAACAATACAAATGGTTAAAGTTATGTTGGTTGAAGTTATGTTTGTGATTATAAAAATTRATCAGAAAGAATGGACTGAATGAGGTCATGGTAACAGGAAAAAGAAATACTGCTCTGTGTACTGGGTAGAGTGGCTTGTTCCAGCATTATGGCCTCYTCTTTGACTCTCCTTTTCATAAAACTCTCTGGTTAGTATTTCTATTCCTTTTTTTTTTTTTTAATGGCTAAATGAAGCTAAACATAGGGAATATTTTGAAGTTTCTATTTTTTATATATCTAAATATTCATATATTGTGTTTTTGATTTTTTTTTCCATCTTCCTTTATGAAAGGATACGTATCCTGAACAGGGCATGGCTCCTGTGCCTTTATCGTTTTGTCATTGCATCTATCTTTTTACTCTTCTCACTACCTCTAAAATACATAGTGAATATCTAAAGGTATGCAAAGACTTGTGTGTGATTGCTTTGGCTTCGTTGCATGTTGTGTCTCAGATTCTTTGTATAATTAATAATGCATCAAACAACCTGCTAGGATGAAGAAAACATTCTAATCTATTACTATTGCAAAAATGAGATGACGCTACCATTTTAGAAGCCTGTCCCTGCATTCACTTGGGTTAGGATTTACCCCAAGCTGGAGAGAGAGGGTAAGATGATGAGGGTGAGCAGGGGCTGAGGAGCCAGCCAATTGCTTATGCTATTGAAGAGTCTGATAAACGAGCCCTGCCAATTAACTCTAGGGTGGCACAAGGGGTCAAGGCCTCCAGCCCCCTACCCTGTCCTGTCTTGGGTTACCACCTGCATTGCAGGTTTGGCAGAAGTGAGCATGTACCAGCTCAGACCGGGGTGTATTAATTTAAACTGCCATTAATTACAAGGTGGAGTCAGGCGAACAGACAAGGGCAGTAACCTCTTAGATTTCCCCATCATGAATCAGCAGAGCTCATCTAATGAACTCCCTCTGTCAACCCAGACAAATTAATTCAGCTCTCTGGGCTAGAAGGAGATGGTATAATTCAGCACAGCTCCCCAGCAGTCGATGGAGTCCTTTGTTTTCACCAGCCTCGGAGACGGACCTTGCGCTTCCCACTAGTCTGGAAACGGTTCGTTATTGATGGAAAGCTCTTCAGAGGCTGGAGAACTGAACGGTCGGTAAGAACTTAAGTTAAATAACCAGGAAATTGGTAAAATTGAGTAGAAAAGCGGGGCCTCAGTGCCTCTTCCAAAAAGATAAGAAACACTGCATGGTGCACTAACTGAAGTTAGCACAGATTTTTCTTCCTTAAGGATCTGTTTTAAGGAGCTCTGTAGAATCATGCTTCAGCCACATGAAAATGTCTTGAAGAGTTCTTTTAACCCTGAACGAAACAGATGCACRCTTTCACAAAATATATTCCTGTTTTTAAATGCAACAAAACATTTTGGCCTGTAATTCTGTATAACTGTTTCTCCAAATGTTTACTGTTCAGTGAATACGAAAGGGTTGCGATTATGAAAATACAGCCAACTTTTCCAGGTACTTACTCTCCAGCCTTCTACTTCCTGGTTGACTAAGTGGCTCTTTAGGTGGTAACACAAGCATCCACACACATTCAGAGGCTGTTCTGGAAGAGCGTGGTAGTCCAGGAACAGCAGAYTGGCGTAAGCCTTGTATATGTAAGGGCTGTGTTAGGAGCTGTTTTCTATGAAACATAAGTACTGTACTATTACAGCCTTGTCATCCTATAATTGCAACTACAACACATCTATTCTATGTTGCCTTTTAACTATGTGCTTCTTCCAGATATACTATTATTTGTACATGGATATCAGGCTGATCTCGTGGAAGTGTCAATCTCCATTTTTTTCATATTCATTCATTTAGATCCTGTAATCTTTTGCTTACAAGAGCGATGCTGTTTTGTGTTGCAGTTTGAATATTCCTACTATTATGTTTAATGCAGTGAAAATGTTATTGCTGCTATATAATATACACCACTAATAAGGCTTCTTAATGAGTACTGTGGTAGAATGGTGTGCAGTGTATTAAACACCTTTATCATGCAAGCGCAAGCTTTAAGTGATCGTAGTGCCTGGCCTCTGCAGCCAGAGCTTTGTGGCACAGATATATCTCCAAAACCTGTACACGTGGCTCTTTAAATAAAAACTGTATTCCTGCATTGAGCTGAGTCATAGGAGAAAAGCAACACTCATTTACTGATCAGCCTTTCTACTTTGTAAGGGAGGCATCTACAATTATTCAAGTTCCGAAGAAAACAGGCAATACAGATGGCATGGTTACAGCTGAGGTTGTCTAACGCTTCCCACTTCAAAGTCTCATTTTTRTCCCCGATAGCTTTGCCAGGTATAAATCATATGGTTGGCATTCTACTGGGTATYTGCTGCACTCATATTTTCATTTTAGGAGTATCTATTAATATTTCAGTCATTCCTGGCAATGAATTCAGGATGAAATTGAAGTTTGGTTGCTGTTAAGTGAGTATATGGTTGGGAAATGCTGTTTTTTTTTGCATCCTTTGGAGGAGAGACTGGAGTCTGGCAGCTGTTACCTGTATCAGCAGTGTGTGCTTTTGTGCTCTCTGATGCGCGTGCCTGGATTTGGTTTCTGGGGAAAGTCGCAGTCTAAGTGAGATTTAATACTTTAGTAGCTATTTTTTTTTTTTTTTGCTGATTCCATGACATTTCATGATCTGACTACAGAAGCACCCTTTCTGGAAGGGCAAACGATGAACTAAGCATGCTTAAAGTGTAATACAGTGTTGTACGTCCCAGGAGGGTCGAGTTAAGATCAATCCTCCAGCACTTCTTGGAGTGCTTTCTTTCAAGTTTACGGCTTCCGATGCTATTAGCTCTTTCTTCTGATGCAATAGAGATTGTCATAGATTCTATCTGAATGATAGAGTCAGTTTGTTTGTTAAGATTAAGCTTTATACGTAGAATATGACAGGAGGGAAAATAGCTGGAAACCAGATTCATGCAGCTGCTTTCCCCCTTTGAGAACAGGGATTGCAGAGATACAAGATCTGAGGGGAAGGGGCAATGTCGTAGTCCTGGGGAACCTGAGGATCTAGAAGCAGTCAGAGTGGTTTTGCTGAGGACATGGCAGGATGGTAGGGCTTTTTGGATGCATGCTTGTTATTTAGCAAAACTGTTTTCCAACAGAAATTCAAGTTCTTTAAAAATTTCTTGAGTAAAGAAGTCCTGCTTTCTGTTTCTGTGATAAATCAGCAGTTTGTTTACTTGAACTATGATAACCAACATGTTTCTGAACGTAATGAAGTTCAGCTTGGCTTATAGAGTAGATTATAGATTTAAAATACTTTAGTGACATTTCAGAGGGGCAAAAAGTGTTCTTTTTTTCTGTTCCCCTAGCCAAATCTTAGGAATTATTTTTTTYCTAACAGAAAGCATCTTCATTTCTGGCTATTTCTGGTACTTGCCTTCCAGCTTCTTTTCTCTGCCCCCCAACAGTGTGATTTTTCTGACTTTTCTGCTGCCTTTGATTCACCTATTGTTCCAGCTTCCAGCAAGGCAGGAGATGTTCAATAGACAGTATTCTGTGAGGCATGAATTTCAAGCAGTTTTTTTGAGTTATATGCCTGAAGCTGCATTGCAAAGGAAAGTAAGTCATAGAAAGCTACTGCTTTTGCTCCCCTTTCCTCATGCGAACAGGTTTTTACTCCACGACATCTCAAAATCGCCAGGATCTGAACCACCAGTTCCTTACATGAAAGGCAAATGAAGGCTTTGGTCCGAGGCAGCTTGCTGAAGCACTTGTTCTCACTGCCTCAGTCCAGTGTGCTTTAAAATAGAGAAGAGGCTGTGAAGGTTTTTTGTTTCCCCTCTTGCCACCGTGCCCTATAGCGGGACTAAACAAGGGGCTGCTGGGACCAGGAGGGCGGCCAGCACCTGGGGGGGTGAATGTGGACTTGCATGTGCTTGCAGAGCATCCTGGTGTAGAACCACGGCTGCTATTTGGAGAGGCTCTGACCCCCCCCCAGCTGCTAATAACACCACAGGAATTAGCGTGTACTCAGCATCTCTGGAAATCAGCATCCCATCTCCTGACAAAGTGTGATCAGCAGCACAAACTTTTCTTTTATCATCAGTAGTTGCAGCTCTCCTGTTTAATCRCGGGCTGTAACAATTAGCCATTTCAATCTTCTGCTTAATTTAAACATCAGACTAATTTCTAATTAAAGCACTATTCAAAATCAACTTTATTAATTAAATTCTTTGGATACTTCTGGGGAAAAATATATCTAAAGGTAGAGCAGATTTCTTCCAGGAATCAGTGTTATTGCTGGTGAGCGTCAGGCATACAGATGATATTACAGCCTACCTGCCTTCTTCTGATGTGTGTGGTATTGATTGCTTCATCGATGGCCGCTTCCTGGCTGCATTTCTTTACATTGCACAGCAGACTGTTTGTGGGCTTTTTGGTATGCTTGACCTGTGATTGCCCGATGATGATCACGGAGGAGCTGATTTAAAATTCCTTTAAATCCTTAATATTTCCTCCTTTGCCACTCTTTGGAGTATGCATGTGTGAACATTTATGCTTTGCTCTAGTATGGGCTTGTTAACCTGTATCGGGTTAGAGGTTAGATAAATTTGAAAGACTTGATTCTTTAATCAATTTTGATAAATTAAGGAATTCAAGAGAATGAGAAGCAGATAGCATCGGAAACCGTTAGCAGTGGGATACGGAGCCTGCCACCCCTCTCTTTAGCTTGCCTGGTCAATAGAGCAATAGCCAAACGTTAACGCTTGCTGGTTGTCTCTGCTCCGCGTATCGGATGGGTCTCGGCGCAACCCACGCGTTTGTCGGGATCAGCCGCCTTGCCTCCCTGCGGAGGAAGCAGCCTGCTGAATACACCACCTTTCCTCAACGCAGCCTCCGAATCCAGTGGGAGCATTCGGTGGAAAAGTTTCTGTGGTCCCTTTCCTTCCCCCCCCACCTTTGTACGTGTTTAGAGGTCACTGGGTAGAAGTATCTCCAACTTTCTTGCAGTTTTCAGAAGCGCATGTGACTTGGAYGTAATCATTCATATCCTTACGCTCATTTTCTTCTAAACAGCTGCAATAATTCTTACAGTAAGACAAAGCAGCAGTCCTTCTTTCATTACAATAAATGAAAACACTGTCAGTATGGCAGCATTTTGAGTGATGCTGTGTTATCTGGCTTTTTACTTAAATAGTCTTAAAATGTCAGGGGAATAGCTTTCAGAATTTTTTTACTGCATTTTAGCCCCTCATCTTGAAGTGACATAGACCAGTGAACAAGAAATTTATCCAYATAAGCCCGCACTATTTTCTGAAAGTATCATACCTACTCTAACTCGCAAATTTTTAATCATTCACTTCCCGCATTCAAACTTACTATCACATAGGTAACAACCTTCCCAGTGCCACTCGTGCCTCAGTGGTTCTTGAGCACATGCTGAAACGAGGTCAGCTTTGATGCTTGAAAACCCTAATAGAAGAAGGCAGCCGCAATGCTGATCTCGGAAAATATTTGAGGTCCCTCTTGTGCAGCCGATAGCGCAGCGTTGCCCGGCGCTCCCATGGGGCTGCTCTTGTGCTGGGGAAGGAGGTACCGGCGGTGTTATACAACAGCACTTATCTGCGGGGAAAACRGGAGCAGCGATAGTTTAACTATCCCCCTGAGTCACAATTTGGAGGAAGAGCTGTGGATATTAGTAGCAAGAGCAGTAWGCTGAGGAAAGGGAGGGCTGTTGCAGGCTAGTTTCTACCCTTGCAGTCTCTTCTTGTCCTCCATGGCTTGAACTTGCCCTGGAGTATCAGGTGGACGGGGTCTCCTGCATGCACTGCTCTGCCCTGTGGGTTTTTTCTTTTTTTTAATATATTTGTGGCCTCACTGTGAATACAGTGGTGTTTTTTAACAAGTTCTCATGTAGCAGAGACACCAAAAAGAGAAAGGTAATGAGTTCCCATCAAAGCCAGTGCAGCACCCCGAATCAGCAGAGCGTTCGGCAGGTGGTGCTGCCGTTCGCGGGTTTCCCAGCCCGCGGTCCTGCGGCTGTGCGGGAGCTGGAGGAGAGGTCAGGGCTGGGCCCTGCTCTGCCTGCTTCAGAGGGGGGCCGGGTGCCCCTGGTGTTTGAGGTCTTGCTACAAGAATACCAGAAAAGCTTTCCCTGGGCTCCTCCGCCCTGCAGCTCTCCAAACGTCTCTTAGCTGAATAACGTAGTGCTCTATCGGCTTGGAGAGAGCGGGGTGGACCTGTTATAGGGAAAACCTTGAGAGATCCTTGTTCTGCTGGAGTTTAAAGACCATGTTACCCTCCAGCACATTAATTTTCGGTATGTTGAACTGACTCTGTGTTTAGAATTTATTGTTCTGCTCATAACCTTTACTCYGTGTTAGTGTAACTATTAGATTAGGGGACTTCCCCCAGCTTACCTGCTACAATATGTAAAACACATCTTATTTAAAACATTTTCCCTTGGATGCAATGATTAAACTTAAAAAATGCTGCTTAAGAAACAGTGGTGATATGTTTGGAAGCAAGTGAGAGTGTGGACACTGTCCAGATGGGAGCTAGAGAAGGCCTATTAACTGGTAATAGTGAAACAGTTGGTGGTTCTCAAAGAATTATTTCTCCTCTTGTTAGTGGAATGCTAATTCCACTAGCATGCCATGTGTAATAATGCTCATGCTGAACTACAAATTATCCAAGATAAATCTTTTTTCTGCTTTTAGGTTATATACTGAACCACAGTATCTTTTCTGAAGTGAAAAAGTCATTTTTACTGTATCTCCTGGAACACTTAATATTTTTCTGTTTCCATCCTGATTTTTGAGACCAGGTTAGACTCAGGTTTTCTAGGCAGTATGAAAAGGGTTGGTTGTGGTTKCTGTAGGTTGAGCCACTTGCACCCATTCTGTGTCTGTTGTACCTTTACTACCTTCCCATCTGGAACTTTACATCTTGATGTCTGTAAAAAGAAAACAAAATCCAACCCCCCCACCTTCTCCAAAGCAGCCTGTCTGTCTTATTAGACTAAGCTAGCTGTTCTTGAAGCTGACTGTCTCCTAGGGCCTTCAGGTTTCAATCTATAATGAGAAGCACCCTAATTGATTTCAATTTTGTTGTATTATTTTTCTTTGGTTACTTTGTTCCCGCAACTGGGCCATTAATATCTCCTTGGAGACTGCTGTGGTTGTTTGAYGTGACCCATTGTGGACTGGCTTTGTAATTTGTGTTTTTAACTTCAGTAGAATAGTATCTAATCACTAAGTATAGGCAACATATAAATCATTAAATGAAATCAGTGAGAATATCTAATAAAATCAAAGAGCCTGGCACACTGAAGATGAAGTGAGGCTCCATGAAGTCTTACAGGGAAAGTTATCAGCAGAGGGAATCCAGGCAGAAAGCTCACAGTCTGTGTCCCTCCTGTGAACGGAGGGCACCAGGAGGGTCTGGGACTTGCTTCTGATAAATCTCTAAYGTCAAGTATTCTCTCTTCCTCCCTGAATGGTTGAGGTTGGAAGGACCTCTGGAGATCATCTAGTCCAACCCTCCTGCTCAAGCAGGGTCACCTAGAGCACGCTGCACAGGATTGCATCCAGGTGGRTGTTGAATATCTCCAGAGAAGGTGAATCCACCACCTCTCTGGGCAACCTGTTCCAGTGCTCTGTCACCCTCACAGTGAAGAAGTTTTTCTCCTATTCAGATAGAGCTTCAGATGTGCACAGAGCGTCTTGAACTCTTTAACAGATCTAAAAGCTGTGCTTAGAGATTAGTGCAACGACCCTGTCTCCTGCCCAGGTCTCTTGCTGTGTCAAGGTCCTACTCTGTATCTTCTTGGGATCCCAGTCACCTGGAGGACAGACGTGTCAAATGAGGCAACAGTTGGGAGGAAAGGAGAAAAATAAAACAAACAAATTGTTTAATCCAAAATATCTTCAGATCCAAACTGACTGAAATAGACTATTTACTGGCATGAAATTCGGAGTGCTGTTGGTTTTGATTTAATTGCTACTGGCCCTTTTAGGCTATTTTGTTTCTTCTACTGAAGACATCTGGAAAAACTCTTGAACATAATCCTTAAACTCAGATGCAAACAGCAACAAAAGGAGCATGCTTTACTGAACCTCAAAAGATTTTTTTTTTCATTGCATTATCTGGCTTGCTGTTAAGGAGTTGTAGCCTCCTTCCCCCCATTTCTTTTAATCTGGCTTGCCTCGTAACTTCAGGTCTTATTTTTGGAATTTACCGTATTTATCTTTGAACGTAAAGGGACTGTTTGMTTACTTTTTAAGCTTTCTACATTATGATGTTATGATTTAGGTGTACAGAAGTTGAAGGTTTGAAAACTGCTTTTTTTTTCCCTCCCTCATCATAGCAGGGGTGATTAGAACTAATGTTGCTAATGACTATGACACTGCCTTGGTGTAAAACTACGATAGGGAGAAAACAAATGAAACCCTTCTTTTAAGGGATGATGCTCTATCCCCTCTTTGCTCTACATTTTTGATTAGTGTAGTCACAGTCATCTCGTGTTTTGGTGCAGCTTGAGCTTGGATATTAGCCAAAYTCAAACTGAACTTCTTTTGTCTTTGGGAAAATGTAAAGCAAGCTTACGCATTCATAAGAAAGAACCGCCTTTCCTTAGGGAGAGGTAGAACTGGACCACGTAGTGTTAAATCTGTCTGACCTGAATACTGTGAATGTCAAATCTACTTCATGTTCAYCTTAAGTCAAAAGTTTAATGCAGGGTTATGCCATTTATAGATTTTTTTTTTWAAAAAAATGAATCACTATTGTATGTAGCTGTCATTAAGTGTACGGATAGTATATCCTTGACTTTACAGCAAGCATAGAAGGGGAGGATTATTTGAGYGTTCTTGTGAGGAGGCAGCAACAGTGGGGCTGCCCTGTGAAGGGAGGCAATCCAGGAGCCCAGGGTGACCCCGCACTGATAGAGGCAGTGACCTTGTCCGCAGGGTTGCAGTCCCACAGCACCGAGTCAGGAGAGCAGAACCGAGTTCACAGCAGTGACAGGTTGTGTTGACAGCCCGGTGATCATCAGAGACATGAGAGGTGACCAGTCCAGTCTGTGGTCGGTCTGGGAAGCCCAGTCAACAAGTCTGGAACAGCCGGGGATAGGGCCGAGCACAGGTTCAGGGCAGCCCATGAGCCAGCTGGTTTGGAGGTGCACGGGTGGAGGTCCCGGGCATGGCTGCTCGGGGTAGGTAACAACTACTGGAGCGCTCGGGGCTGTGTCACTTTTTAAGAAGTCTGAACTAGGAAAGGTATCAAGGAATTTTTCAGGTTTGTCACATGCRTTGGTAGAGGCTCCAGCTCCTCTGAGAGAAACATGTTATGTATTTTGTGCATATTCTGCATGTTTAAACTGATGGCAGCTGTATGCAAGGAAGAAGGGACAGTTGGACATCTAGCCTTGTCCATTACATAATGGAGGTAAGATATTAAATTCTAATTGAGTTAAAACCCGTGTAAGACACTAATACAAGAAAGTGCAAGAGTAAAACTCAGAGGTTTATTATGCTAACATATACATGCTGTGAAGTCTTAGTGCTTTTTTTATGTGGTGGTGATCTGAACAGATATTTTGTAATAGACATGAGTGAGCACACACGCTTGCATGTGTAACACAATGATAATCAAAAAAAGAATCATAGAAAGTACTGATTATTCATCATCAAGCTGATATTAAGATGAAATGATGTTGTAATGATGCACTGAAAAACAGAAATCATGGCCCTTAGTTGGTGCAGGGCTGGCTTCCTCAGCCCAGCTTGCCAAATGCTCATTTTTGTGAGTTCAGAGATGGCCAGCGCCTCTCCACGGGGGCTGCTGTGCAGGTGCAGTGCATCGCTGCTGCCGTGATGTATTATTATTCCTCCCCATTGCRGTCATCATCTTCCAGTGTGGTGCGATTTCTGTGCTTTGTGCAGGAGGGAAGAAAAGCTGTACTGAGGGCTACAGGTTCTGGTGGGGACTGATGCCTTTATCCCCAAATTAAGCATGGTCCTTGGATGTATGTTTTAATCTTAGGTGCAGGAACAGCTTCTTTAAATTTGGCATGATAGCTTGTGTGATGAAGTTTAAATATGAYCACAATGGTTTGCAATATAAATGCTCGAGCTGTAGTTCATTAATTCACTTTGCTCAGCACAGCTCTTCTGCTCTGGTAAGAGCATATATGACACACAGTTAAAAGAAGAGGAAGAATTGCAGAATGTCCTGGCTCATGTGAGGATGTAGCTCCTTTAATAATTGTCAGAAAAAAAATTTTGAATATAACAGCTGAGTTCATAAGTGTGAATTAAATCAGAAAGCTTCAACATCAGAAACCAGAGCCTGAAGAGACTAAATTGCAGGAAATGTCTTTATTTCCTGGTGATGAAACTTTCTTTCAGACTCAGCCATCAGAGGAGGAYGTGTGAGGAACAGTGGGCTAAAGAATAATCTTCATCTCATATCTTACATGCTTGTCATCCATTTCATAATATGCTGCCTATGAATGATAGCAACGGAGCGGCTGCAGGGACTGTCTCTTGGACCTGGGCTGTGGGATAACACAACAGGACCAGTTTTGCTTTGGTTAGCATCAGAATAGCTGATGTGTGGGATRGAAGTATTGATGCTTATGAGAAATACTTATGGCAATTGATTAACTATAATAAATGAAATGGTAAATAATTAAAGYGAATACATGTGGTACAGTAGCTTAGTCTGAGAGGCTTTAAATTGTTCAGAGCAAGCAGTATTTTCTAAAGCCTGTTTTGTCGGTTTTGTTTTACAGTCTAGTAAATGAAAAAAATTCAAGATTGATAGTTTAGTGTCAGACCATCATATGAAGTAAACAGGTAGAATTAGCTACCAGGAATCAACATTTCTTGTGCTTTTCCTGAGTAATGAGAAATATTGGGCTTGCTGTAGCTTTGGTCTGACTTTTGCAATACAGATCAACTTCCTAGTGTGTTTCCTAATTTGTGTTTTCTTAAGCTATGGGTTATCAATTGGGTGTGCGTTTACCTCCTGTCAGCAAATGGTGCTTTCTGTTGCAGTCCCTCATTTTRGAAAAAATACGATGTGCTTCATCTTAACTGTTGATTCCTTTGTGGGAGTTTCCCATCTTTTCCCCGTTAGCTGGTGGGGAAGTAGGCAAAATGCAGTTGGAATGAATCACAGGTACTGTTGGGGAGATGCATCTGTTCAATAGTGCTGGTTCTTGCTACAGTACGTTAAGCCTCAAGACCATGTCCTGGTGGAGGCTCTTCCTTCCTTGGACCGGTTCTAAAGAACGATGGGTCTGAAATCCCCAACGTTCGTGTTTCTGCTCTGTCTCTAGTGTGGGGGCTTAAGGCATCTCTCTTCCAGTGCCACAGCTCCCCTCACCAGGCGCTGCTTTAGGCGGAAGCGATATCCCTTAACCTTCTGGCAGCTGCGTCTTTGCTGGGGAGCTGTGGACCTGGGTGTCCCCAGCATTTCCACGTGGCACCGCTTTAAGCCAAGCGGTGCCTGTTTCGCGGCGGCGCAGTGCTAAAGCCAATACCATTATCAATAATGTAATCTCTTCTTTTGTGCATATCTAAAATTCCCTGCACTCAGAAAAGAAGAGAAGATGATGTGCCCTGTGGTTAACAGCTGAATTCAAGCTGCTGCTTTGGAGTTGTGATGGCTCATCTCCAAAACGCAATAAAATCGAAGGGCAGAAAAGAATAGGTAGATAACATATTCCTTAAGCCTCTTCCACATCACTTCCACCTYTGTCTTCAAATGTTGCTTCCCCTTTGACCTCAGATGAACACATCTTTCTCAGAGGCAAAGGCAAAAACACTTTTTACTCCTTCCAGTTATGAATATAATTTATGAATATCCCAGTCTTCACCTTGATTCAGTAATTTCTTTACAGTAATCTAATCTGAAATTAAATTATCTACATATGAACGATGCGCCCGGTTCAGATCAATTCCATCGTCTTTAATAAAACAACCCTCCTTCAGCTTCTACGTGTACAGTATTAGACTGGAGCAGCAATGCAGCACTGAGAAATGTATTCGATATTCCTGTGACTTTTAGAAACTACTGGGAAACTTTGAGCCATGGCTGTAGCTTTTAAGAAGAGGGGAATCTTCATACTATATATAAACGCTCCTAAAACTCTGTCTAATGAAATTTGAAATTTTAAACACTTGGCTATCAAATAATCAGCCAGCCTTTAGAAAAGGTAGCATTGTATTTTTCAGAAAACTTCAAAAGATCGTGCATCTTCTTGGAGATGTGGGTCACTCTTTAGCTGTCTTGAGAGCAAGGAGCTTGTTGGGTAGAGATTTCCCTCGATACTTCCAGTGTGACACGCAAACTGGTGACATAAGCAACTGGACTTGCTGCTGCTTGGAAACTTTGAAAACAGTCTCTGCCCCTTCTTTATGATGTTCCAAAATACATTTGCTTTTAGGCTGTAGTAAACTACCCTTAAAAAAAAATCCACACTGACAGTCATGTTCAGGGAAGTTGAAATTCTTGATGAAGCAGAAAAGGCTTTCTGTTGGCTACTTCATAGAAAACTTTCTCATTTTGTTTTAGTTCTTGACTGCCCAAAATGAAAGTGTTTCCCRTATCAAATCTTTATTTTCCTGTGATACAGGATGGGTTTTGAACCTGTGCCTTTGATGCTGAATCCACAAACTCAGCTCAAGCAGCGGAGAAAGTTGTCTACTATCCATAGGAAAACAATTCCTCTCTGATGTTAGATGTCTGCGGAAGATGGACGCGGTGTTGACGCGCGCATCGCGCGGGTGCCGCGGGGCTAGCGGGCGCTGCGGCGCGGGGGCAGCCGCCCTCGCGAGGGGGGCCGGCTCGCTCCCCGCGCAGGGCAAGGCGGCAGCAGCGAGGGAGATGAGCAGCGCGGAGGCCACGCGCGCTGCGGCCGGCAGGACGGGGACCTCCTCARGATCTGCCCGTGTCCCCAGGAGCCGGAATCCTCCTCGGCCAGCCACGTGCCATCGCTCTGAAACGCGCCTCTCGTGCAGAGCGTTCTTAGCTCTTGTCTCTTCTCCCTTTTATTCTTCGTCAGGTGCATTTATCTAGATATTTGCAAAGCCTGCAGGAAATGAGGAGAYGTGTTATAATTTAGAAGTACAAATTACTCTGTCCCGATGTCTTTCTGTAGGGTTCTCTCTGCATGTTGCACTTTGGAAAAGATCTGGTCCTGCCTTCATATATTTTATATTACAACAAATTTTCGGTACCAACTAAACAGGCATCACAATACATCTTAAATCACAAGTTATAGGTGAAAGTAGTGTGTGGTTAGTACACAGCCAGAGAGGCAGGAGAGAAGCAACCGGCTTTAGTTGCCCTAATTGYGTGGAAGTTTAATCATATTTTTGGTACCCCTGCAAGATAGAAGTGAATAACTGTTGCCATTTTTTCTAATAGACTCTATAGTTGACAAAGTTCTAGTATTTTAGCATTCMCTCTGAAGGGAAATCAATATCTGAAGAAAAAGTGCTTAGTATATTCTGTTAAGGTTGTTTCTAGCTTTGATCAAAGAAGATYCCTAATTATTAGGAAAGCCTACCACTTAAAAATAAGGTTTATTCTCTATAAGCTTTTCATTTTGCTTGTCTTAATAGGTTAAAATAGATAAGGCTTTCATTTTCCTTGTTTTACCTATTAAAATAGACTTTTGCTGT
Organism: Rhea americana; assembly: GCF_003343005.1. Lineage (NCBI taxonomy): Eukaryota > Metazoa > Chordata > Aves > Rheiformes > Rheidae > Rhea > Rhea americana. Next base: position 1,951,412 of record NW_028186756.1, read on the forward strand.
GACACAGGACTCTGAACTTCCTGTCATTAATTAACAGTGGGTGGTGGCCTCCAGCAATTTACTGGGAAATATCCTGGGACCCCCCAGTTAGTCCTCAAGCAGTGGATAGTTTTGAGGAGGAAATAACATGCTGATTTTCAGTTATAATTGAGGAAAATTGCTCGAGAGGATTCTGACAGTACAGAAAATAGGCCAATTAGTTACCCAGCTCTGATCCTCCTATGATTCATGATAGCTTCCATTTAATTTTGCTGTCACTTATGAAGCAAGGTTAAGAATAGATTAGCTTCTTTTAGCCACCTCTGAGCTTATTCCTGCCTGGATTTTGTCGGGGGGAGGGAGAAACATGGGATTTATTTATTTATTTTTTTACCCTCCTTCACCCCCATGATTGTGTGATTTGATTCTAAAATTAAACTTTCTCAGTGCTGCACTTAACACTTATTCATCATGGAGCTATAGATGGTGATTAAAACCTTCACCCATAAACTTTTTTTTTTCAAAAATAAAATGTACCCTACCAGTAAGTTAATCACACTTCCACGCTGTTACCTTAGAGCACTCTACAATAATCAATATTAAATAAAAGRGACTTCAAGCAAAAAATCACAGCTCAATAAATCAGCCAGGGGGAAGATCCTATAGCTCGCCCCTTTGCAGTACCTATGGGCAACGATGCAAATGTGGAGACTGGAATACGAGCAGAGACAGCTCCGAGGCTGCTCTGCCCGGCGCCCRCCTCTGCGGCAGCTCGGCTCCCGGGGGCGGCGGCTCCGTACAGACACGGCAGGAGCGTGGCGAGCTGTGCAGCCCGTCSCAGCTGCCGAGGGCAGACGGAACAGGATAACGCAGGTACTATCCGCCCTTCCGTAACGGGGCACCAACCCCTTCCAGAAGCCCTGGCAGCTGGCCCAGCTTGGGCTGTCGCGGCCTCTTGCAGCGCGCCGGAGGCTGTCTGGTGTCTCGGTCGCCCTGTTGACCTTCTTTGAGCCACCTCTTAGTTTTCTCCTGATTTCTGTGTTATTTTTATCCCTTCTGGAGAYGCACACTAGCTAAGGATGGTCAAAYATCTACAGGTGTCTCTCTCCCGTGCAACTGCTGGGAGCCGAGCGGAGCGGAGCCGAGCTGAGCCGTGATCTGGCCTCTGCTGCCGTCGGGGGTAATGCAGCTCGGGACCGAAACCCTTGTGAGCCGTGTCCAGACGCCCGTCCTCTGCAGCGTCTCGCTGGCCGCGTGTTGCCCCGGTCTGTACCTCGGCCCCTCTGAGGTCGCCTCTTCCAAAGCTGTGTATTATGGACTGCCGGCGTAGGTGCGCKGTCGTTCCTAAGCGCGTAGCAGCTGGAGCTGTTGTCGTCCCGTTTGCRACACACAACGTTTTAGCACAAATCGGGCATCTCCTGAGGAGAATAATGAGCCTCCCAATTATTTGTTAGACAGAATGGTATTGTCACAATAACTTTTTTTCTTTTCGTTATGGGAATTGAATGTATCAGAACAACCAAGCCAGCCTTTCTCTTTGCTTTCTAAACCTGCCTGGTAAAATGAACGTACAAATGCCCAAGCAATTCGACGTTCTTCGTGAACACTGGCCAAATAGAGAAATGGAAGGAATGAATATATGTTATATTCAATAAAAACGCTTGTGAGSTATGTCTAACACTTAAAGTCACTTTCCAATAAATGCAAAAACAGAGCAACTATCTCACAAAACAGAATGATTGTTAGTTTGTTTGTTTTTTTTCCCCACAAGAGATATAATGCGTGGTTTCCTCTTCCTGCAATATGTCAGGCTCACTTAAACTGTTTGCTAACTGCATTTGATAGGAGACTGCTAAATTGGCAGAAGCCTGTATTTTATACCCCTGGCAGATAAAATGCAGCTCTTGTTCTGTGTAGCAATGCAGCACTTAAACAGGCACAGGCAATTGTTCTTAAATTTCAAGAGCATTTCTAGAGTTTTATTGTGGTAGTATATTGAAGGAGGGACATATATATTCCTCCATGTGAAAATACCATTACTTATTTAAAAATATTCACGTTTTGATTACTAATGTCAGATATCTGTACCTATGTGAAGCTTTTATCACAAGTAAAGAAGGATTTAATTCAAATTGAGCCAGACTTTCTGCACAGATGTCCCAAATGCTCTTTTCCTGGGAGAAGTTACGGTGCCCTTTTTCAGAGGGAACACAGAGCTGGATTGAACAAGTGCAAATAAATGTACATGTGGTGAAAGCAGAAATGGAAGAAAAAGTGTCACTTGGAGCCTTATGTATTTGAACTGACGGTATTAGTTTCATGTAACAAGTACCATTGGTGCTTACCGAGCTTATGTGATTTCCATTGACTTAYTCTATATGCTATATAGTAAAAGTTAAAGAGTAGAACAAAACCAACTTGCAGTTTGGAGCAAGCTAATGGTATTTCATTAACAAACTGTAAATAGTAACGGCATAAGCTAGATGTGAAACTGCTTTCACAGGCCATAAATGCTTAATGTTTATTACCAATAAAAGTCAAAGGAGCATTTAGTAAAGCAGTTTACCAAACAAACATTAAATACTTTAATGCATTAGATTCGGTGGACAGAATCAGGTTATTTAATTAACAATGAGTAATCCGTTAGGGCTCTGTTCACCACAAATGATCTGCAGCTTTGCACATTAAAAAAGCTCATGAGAGCTGTGTCGAGGAGGAGGAACAACTCAGAGGTGCCGGCTGTAGAAAGCCCTGATGGGTGAAGAGTTCACGCTCGCTGTTTCTGCGCTAGTATATGTTGAGTTCAAGTGGCCTTTACGTGTGCAAGTCTAGATTTCAAACCTCTTTTTGGTAGCGTAGGAGTTCTAGATAAATCGTTGTTAAAAAAAAAAAAAAAAAAAACGCTAGAAGCTGGTTTTCTCAAGTGCAGTGTTCTCAGCCATGTCCTTCTGCTGCATGGCAACAAATGTCTAATGAGAACAGCTTCTCATTTAAGATACTAACGTCGGTGATAGAATCTCCCTAGAAAGAAACAACAACTTTAACAAAATGAGCATCTGGGATGAAGCCATGCTGCTGTTAGAGTCGAAGATGACAGTCGCTTTGTGCTCAGTGACCTTTCAGCTTTGAATTGCAGCAAATACAAGAATTTCCTATGTCTTTTTTTTTTTTTTTTTTTTTTTAATCTTCATTGAACATTGATACTATGGGACAAAAATGGTGCTGTCTGGGACTTTTGTATATCCAGATTAGGAAGTTCAAGGATGAATGTCTGGCCCCGTGAAGGCAATGAGTATTTAGCCATTAACTTCACAAATATACAAATTTCACTGCAGATCTCTGAAGAAATGAAACTTATATGCTTAGAGATTCATCTCACCCTCACTTCAGTTGTTAGAAAGACAAGGATCCAGTCAGAATTATGCAATAGAAATGCTTCCAAAGAAGATCCTCCCYGAGGACCTCTTGCTTGAAAATCACATAGGCATCTGCTCATTATTACTTGAGAAAGTAGCCTCATTCAAATAAATACCTCTAGATTTTTGCAGAGTTGGAAATTTGACATATTTAGTAAGCAGGAGGAACTACATGAGTTGCATTAACAGTGAAAGCATATGTACTATAGAGTAGTTTCAGTAGAAGATACCACTGGTTGTGCATGGAAAAAGTGAACAATGTGACAGGAACTAAACAAGTCAGTCTCRGGAGCAGGATAGGTATAGCTCAGTAAGAACTTCATAACTTTGAGTTTTATTTCATAGTCTTCCATTTGATAGCAGTTTATGATCATAATAATCATGTGGCTAATGTTCTGTAATTCAATTACTGCACTGTTGTGAACATTAACAATTATGTAGCAGATCTGAAACACAGTGGGACAAACTGGCAGGACTCGTATTTCAGTTAGTTACAGCCTATTGCATAATTACTACAGGCAAGTCACCACTTAATCCATAGCAACATAAGGARTGAATTACAACAATAATTATGTAGCTAATGCTGCCCCCTGAAATGAATAAAAGATACAAAACCAAAATTATAGCATAGTTAGAGAAGATCTACTCTTCCAAGGAAGATGTGCTGTTTCTTCAAAAGAATTGCAGTTGTTGGAAATCCTGGATTCCCATAATTTTCTATTCCATATCTTCATTTTTGTTCAGGTTATTAAAATTACTTTGAAATATTTGAAACTTTTAACCTTTACCATYGTACATACTTTCCTGTTAAAATAGYAATGATTTAAAATGCCTGCTATGGCTCTTGTTAGCACTAAGTCGTAACTGATACGCTAACGTAATCCAGCTCATGAGCTTATGTAGTGTTTTCATCACTGTTGACCATCATTTYTGGCTGACAATGGAAGCAGCACTGATCTGGGGTAGGTTGCCCAGTGCTTGATGCATACACTGTAGTGTATAATATGGCCTTAATCAACAAGTTACCACCTTCAGAAATGCCCACTTTTTTTCATCCTCTAAATGTTCTTATCTCACTCAATGTCAGAGTAAATTGCATGATTGATGTTCCAGTCTTTTTATCAAGGAATTCATACATTCCCTTTTTAAAATCAATATTTAAGAATAAAATAGCCCTACAATRATTTATTTTATCAGTGTAAGTGAAAATATTGTTTAATGTTTCACCTGGAGAATTAACTTTTTAAAAATTAAATGAATAGTAAAATTGATGTACCTGACTAGAGACTTGGCTGGCTCAGCATTCCCCATATTGACTGGCTGCCTTCAGGCAAGAAACGGGGCAAAAGTGAAGCTATTAACTCCAGGTGAGCAGTGCRCAAAAAAGGAACATTGCTGTACGTTCCAAGGCAAGGGTACTAAATTACAGTAGATGCCATGGAAAGTAATTTTTTCACTTGGTTCTGCAAACTTTCTTGGCGAGAAGAACTAAAATAAACATTGGCCTTAATGCTAAAGCAAGAAGATGAAACACTGATTAAAGTTCATGCTGCAGTTTGCCTAAAAAAATCTAAGTAGGCTTTGAATTTATATTTGGACGTATGTTCCATCAGCCCTCCAATACTGAAAAGGTCCAGGCACATCAGAACTGTTATAGCTCCTTTGTCTGATCAAAAGAATCAGCYGCTCTAACCCGCTTTGTTACCTTTATTCCTGTGTCTGGTAGACCTTTCTTTYTGAAAATAAGGATTCCCTGTGAGTGTATGTAAATTCACAGCGGCAGGTGAAGATCTGTTGGAGTAGTTGSTTGGTTTCACTACTCACTTGCTCATGTTTATTCTGCCCTGTTGATTTGTGTGGAGCACCAGCACAACGTTTCTGTATCTGATAAGTTTATACAGTTCCACTGATGTAATCCGCTCTTCTTGACACAAGTTCATTATTTGTGGTGCACTTTTTCTGTTTTTCTGGATTTAATTAAAAATTGAAACTTTCTAATTATTATATAAGTATGTATATATTTTAATTCCTGCCTGAGTGMTAGAAATTGAGAGCTGTGTCTTCTAATTTGCTTCTAGTTACAGGAAAGTTCCCAGATGACTTGCATGTAATGGTAATGAATGAAGACACCAGCTCATTTTTAGCTCCAGTGTGAACACAATGGCATAGAAGAGTAGCGGTACTTTATTGCATAAATGTTTTCAGGTTGTTATATTTTCTTCACTATGGCGTCCTCAGCTTCTTCCCATCCTCACATTTAGTTTTGGTAAAATTTTTCCTCCAATCCCATTTTGAAGATGCAACCTTTTGTTCAAGGATGCTTCGAAGTCATATTAGAACTCATCACTTAGTATTAAAATAAATGGAAACCACTCCTTTCATCATGTACTGAGTTATAATTTTGATCGATGTTTCAGAATTTGATTTTCATTATTTTAGACCTTAGAAGTTGTTAGTTCTCAAAATACATCCAAAATAAGTCTGATTTTCCTAATGCCACCCAAAGTGTATGTGCATGTAGGTTTGTGCATACAGAAATAAATCCATTTATGGAGATATTTAAGAAACTAAGCCTGTGGAAAAATCATTCACATTCCAAGGAAGCTGCCTAGTCCCTGATGGAGGTATCATCAAAGGTTCATGTTGGATATGCCTTATACCAATGTATACCAAACTTTTCTCTCTCCTGTCTGGGCACAGAAACACATATTTTTCCTATTCTTAGACCTGGAGTGAGGGATCCTCTGGTGCTCTCTGTAATTGCACCAAATGGCCACATTTCAGTTCTGACCTGCACTTCTGTTTTGTGTCATGCAATAGTTAATGGCAGTAACTAGTCGCCAGGTAGGTTCCTGGATAAAAAAGAAAATTTTTAATGAAAATATATCTTAAACAATACTTAACTAAAAGATATCAGCTTCCCATGTATCTAGCCATGGTCCATGTGGAAATGTTTTTACAYTGTAAGTGGAAACACTTAGAGACTTTCAGGTGTCTACATTTCTGTTGACTTATGTACATATTGGTTTATCTTTGTATTAGAGTTTGTGCTGGCTCTTGGGAGAATCCTGAGAGTCATATTGTCATCCAGCTCACTATTCTCTGAACTTAACTGTATAGGCACATGGTAAAGATATGGATTATATACTTGTATYACTAAGTATTTTGACTGTAAATCAGCACATTTTTGCAGAACATTTTAATATCTCACCACAGTTTTACAGTAACTTTACCCCACTTATTGGATGAGATTTGAGAAAAGTGTTTCTGTCATTATTACATAYTAATCATGTATCAATCACCTAAGTYGCAAATGGTGAGTTGTTTTGTATCAATTATGATTTCTTTTTGCAAAAGAAATGTTTGGTATGTCCTCATTCTTGGCTTTTAACAAGTGACTGGCAAGTCATAGTTCTTGAGTCAATCTGTGACAAAGTTAAAAAAAAGAATTTTTATCARACAAATCATTTGAAAGTCTAATGTGAGAACCTGGACAACTTTTTATGACTTTCTTTTAAGTGCAGGATTTATTCTGTATGTACACGTGACTGCCATGAGACTTTCTTACTAGCTCCTCAAGTGAAAAGCCTGGCAACATAGGTCCTCCAGCTGGAGGAAGAACTTGTTCCAGGAAGAGAACTCCTCCTCCGCCCCCACCCCTCTTTCTTTTTCCTGTTAAAAAAAAAGAAAAAAAGGTAGTTACTGTGCAGAGTTTGACTTAAGATCACTGTGATGATCACAGTATTTTTACCTCCCACTTTGAGCATATGGCAGTGGTGTCAGCTCTCCAGGCACATGTGTATTTGGCACAGCACTGTAATTTTCATGCTGGTAAGAAGAATGTACCGTAATGAAGCAACTCACTCTGCCTATATTTTTTACAGATAACATAGTTTTAAATCCAACATTTGACTAATGTTATTAAGGTTGTAATACTGTCTTCCATTAAATCTAATCAATAGCATTAAATTGTGATCGGAAAAAAACTATGGATCGCTTACAAACATTTTGCCAAAAGCTTAATGTAGGTCTGTTGGTATGCTGCTTCTCTCTTCAGAGAGATCTTCATTTGGGATTCATTTTTGACAAAAATTTTAAAATGGACTTTACTTGAGTGCTCAGATAAGCCCTATGTCCAATTTGCATGCAAAATCTTGGATCAGCATGTAAAATTCTGTTAGAAAATACTAGATATGCACAAATGTAGATATGCAAAATTTTAGGATGAGCATTCAGATTCTTTGAAATCTTAGCCTTGTTATTACAACTTGCAAAGAGCATTTAAATACTTATGTCAGTCACCAAACCAAAATCATCAAAGTTTGACATGCAATCAGGATTATATTGTTAAAAGCTTATCTGGCCTGCTAGGAAGAGGTATTTTACTATTCTCTTTGTTAGGACCTGTCTGATTAAAAGTTGGATGCACATACATTGTTCCACTGGCAATGTGTGCAGTGCCTTCTGGGCAACAGATTAAAGAATCTCTATATTTTAAATACATTTTTTTTCTTGACAATGTGAATCACATAATCCCCCTCTTATCCATTTTAATAAGCTGTGCTTTATGCTGATCTAGTGACTGAACATTTGATAAGGATTATAAAAATGCGTTACGTTTATGTTAAATCACCAACATTGCTCTTTGAATCAGACTTCAATAAAGTATATGGAGATAGATGTATTTCTTTTCCCTGGCCATTTTAGAAAGTGCTGATCCCTCATCTAAGACTATTGTACCGTAGCTTCCAATTAGATTTTAACTTGTTACGATCCTGCCTATTATGGCTGCTTCCTTGGCTAAGTGCTCCAAATGTTTGGCTTCGTAGTTACGATGGGAGGATGGAGAATATTTGCATGCATACTGGTTGCTGTTGGCAGTAGGATCCTCTTTTGCAGGTAGTGGTAATGATGAACTTTCGAATAACTTGCAGAACAGAATGAGCACGCCCTTCTCCCTCTTTCTTTTCAGCTCAGATGCTTTCAGCTCGTCAAAATCTGTCTGAAAATTTTTGATTTTAGTGCTTTGGAAAAATGATAACTTCCCTTTTTATTATTTCAGCAGCAGATGCRAACTGGCGTTCAGATGTATCTGTGGAGGTAGCGTTGCCTTCTCTAAGGTTTGGAAGACCATGTGCTGAGACTTAGGATTAAGAGGAGGTCAGTCATTGTTTGGCTTCAGCTAGGTTCTTTCCTAAATTTGAAAGAATTTGACTCATTCCTTCTTTATTTAAGATTAACAGGGAGGCAGAGAAATATCTGGGTTCATGAGACTGGAYGTAGAAATCTGTTACGCAGGAAACTGAAAATAGGATAAAACTGAAGCTGTGCAAACTCCTTTGGTTTTATTAAGTATCTTTTCTTAGTGTCATACTTTTTATGTGTGGCTATGATCCATTATTGAGACTACCAAGAACAACTTTGGTTTACCTGTTCTTCCCTGCCTTGCTCCCCTTCACCCTCCCCACCAGTGCTGGTGAGGGAGCTGGTCGTGTACCACCTGCCGTGGGGATGCTGCGGGTGAGCTTTAAATACTCACCTGCTTCTCAATGGATTGGACAAGAAAACATGCTCGAGGATCGGCTGTCTCAGCACAGCTGTCACCGTCCTGGAGGTGTTCTCCCTCCACGCTTGGCCGCCTTTGCTGCCCTCTGGAGAGATGCCCCATGTGCAGCCTCTTTTGCTGCAGGCAACCTGTCCATGCTGCTGCATTCATCCCTCCTGGGTTGTGCTTGTTGAAGCTGGAGGTGTCGCTCTGGGCTGGATCCTTCTGCCATTTTAGACTCCAAAGGAAATGCAAAATAAATCCCACAGTATTATTCTCCATGATAGGGAATATATTTATTATATAAAACTGGCATCATCTCTGTGGTCTCTCAGCATGTTTTCCATGCTAGACCTTCTCTCAGTGACCACCTAAGACAGGATGCTCTCTTGTGTAAATAGAATAAACTGTAGGTTTCAATTTCTATGATGCTCCATGTGTTGCTGTTTGGTCATTTTACCTCTATATGGCTTTACATATAATAAGAGTGGGGTCTGTAGCCTCAGATAATCTCAAGAGACCAGATTTGTCAGTGCAGTAAGGCAGCTAGAGCACACAGTGCTGTATGTAGAGTGGTATGTAAATATCTGGTAGAAATCTGCACAGAGCTGCTGTATTTCTTCTTAGTATAGGACAYGAATCAGTCTATACTGATCCCTCCGAGATCTTATGTTGGTGGTGCAAGTCATGCAATGAGCAGCTCTAACTTGTGTCCTGGGCAGTCATTTGGGACTGGGGAACTCCCCAGTAGGCCTTCCTACACCAGGTCCAAAACCTTTTCTCATTGACATTTGCACTGTTCCCACCTCCTAATATTCTCCATACACTCTAGAAAATCTCATTATAGCCATCTGGGATGAACTCAGATGAGAGATTAAAGAAACGTTTCTGCTGTAGCCACCTGCTTTGTTCACTTCCCTTCCTCAATCCAGTGGGTATGGAGTGGTCTCTTAGGGCTGAGATTTCTCTAGGGTTCAATTTATGAGGTTATTTCCAGGTTTCTTGTGGATGCTTTGTGCTTCTGTTCTTCAAGTGGAGAATTAAAAGAGAAGCTTGAAGAGGCCACAGATGTCTTCCAAGTGAATCTGCACAGAGACAGGGAGAGGATTTGCACAYGGAGGATTTAATAATCCATCACTTTTGGTGACAGCAGTCCCAATACTCCAGAAGCTGTTCCTGGAATAATAGGATGCTCTAATGCCATCCCTATACAAAAAGATTATAAATAGAGTAGCTATAAAGCTATATATTTAACAGCAAATAACCACAAGTCCACATAAATAAAATATGAAAGAACGAAAAAGGGTCTGGCTCTGTATTCTTCTATTCGAGTACGTAGCCTTCGCTCAAGAACATTGGCCTGTCRCAGTCAGCAAAGAAAACAAGTGATTGACATGTCTGAGTAAAGGTTTTCTATGAGACTATGAGCCCATTTAAAGAATGTATTTATTTCACAAAGAACTGCGTGGCACCAGTATTTAGAGCGAAGACCTATGCAACCTGTAACTAATAATGAATAAATCAGCCATATAACCCTTGCCGGTCAGTCAAAAATAATGATTATTAGATCTTTTTAATTTGTACGCGATTGCTCAGCAAGACCGAGCATTTAATTCTGTTAAAGAGATAAAGCTGTTGCAGGAATACAGGACCCAAAGGATATGCATTAAAAGATGTTTCTACTGTAATTCAGTAAGCRAATATACTGCGTCCAAAGCAGCCCTGTCTCACAGTCTCGGGCCCCTAGGGAAATTGCTGGCTCCTTTTCACCTTGGTGTGTATAAGCTGTGATGTTATATTCTCCTAGGGCTCAAATCAGTCAGGAAAAACACACACCCTCGCTGTTAATCAGGAAGCAGAGAACAAAGCCAGAGCTTAATTCTGATTCACTGCCTGGGAGAGCCGAAAGCTGCTGGACCTTTTATACACACACACACACACACACACAAATCCTGGAAAAAAGTCTTCGGGCTTTGCCTAATGCTCAGGCAATGCATCAACTTTAACTTTTCATGGGAAGGTCTGAGCAAGTCCACTGGGTCCTTCTGATCACAGCAGGCGTGTGACGGCTGATCGTCATGTTGATAGGAACAGGGCAAGGAAACGGCGAGAGCGTGGAGAACGGAGCCAAGGATTCTTGCTTAGGTGTGGTGTGAATTTGCATCACAGCTTTGGATAGCGTTAGGTCGCAGAGCCTGATCACTCGGCCGGGGTTTTGGTTGTGCTACACCAGTAACGCTTCTTGCAGGGTCTGGCCTCCAGTGAGATGAAGATCCTAYTTTGCAGATGACTCCTGTACCTCCCTGCCACTAAGCTTGATTCRTCAGTTTGCTCTTTCTGGGCTTTGGATTAGGTCTTTATTAATGACATATCCAGGCTTCATAATGGGGAACATCATTCTGAAATGCTGGCCCAAATGATGTGGGTTTGTTATATATAGGAAAACTAATTTAAGTAACTTTTTCATGACTAATATTAGCAATATTTCTCTTGTCCTTACAGAACATGTGAAGTTGGATTTAAGGTTACCTAAGGCACTTGTCTGATACAAAAGATGGCATCATTAACGTTTTAAAGTATGCACAAGCACTTCTAAGTTTTTATTATAAATTATAAAGTATATAGAGTAGACCTGAAGTCATGGTGTAAACATGCCATAAAAAAGCACTGTCAGCACTCGGCTGGAAGGACTTCACTACTGTTAATTTCAAGCAGTTGAAAATTCACTTTTGGAGTCTTAAAAGCTCTGCGTTTGCTTTAAAAATAACAAGGTTTTCTTAATATTACTGTCTTCTCTTTTTTCTTCTCTTCAGATGGTACACAGCTGTGTACGCGTCGTGTTTGAGCGCATGCGTGGCATGTGAAAGTTAAATGTGCACRTGTGAGTAGAGAAGAACAGCTGAAATAGGTGCACACCTTGGCKATGCAGCCAAGAGCGTAAGAACATTGGCGGGGCAATTAATAACGAAATGATCGTGCAAAGGACATCCGCATTTCACYGACTCTCTCGGTGAATAGCGCTTTGCTTTCTCTTGCACTAACAGAATTATCCTAAGTCTCTTGCTGATTTTTCCTCGTGATGTTGCTGAGGTTTTTTTTTCTGCAATGACTAATAAAAGACATCCTTGAAGTTCATAGAAGACCAAAAAAAAACCCCCCAAAACAAACAAACAAACAAACAAAAAAACAAAACAAAATGGGGCTGCTGCTGCCTGGGAAGTCTTTTTGTAATGGATAAAAGGTCAGAGTAGTTTTTGTCAGTGGATTTTCCCGTTAGGAATATTTATCATCTTATAAAGTGCTGCATCTGCGACCTTTGTGAGTATTTTATCAATAACAAAGAACTGAATAATTCTACCATTTTTGAAAAACCACTTATCTATATTTAAACAGTATGGAAGAGAAAATCTTTGTGCTGAGAGCTTTGGAGGCAAGTTGCATACAGTAAACGTTGTCTCTTTCAGCTGCTAATAACTTATTTGCAGTATTTAGTTGAAGAGGCAACATGCTGCAAATAATCTCCACGTTTTATGCAGCAGTAATTAATTCAGTTGTATTCAGATTTATGTTCTTTGGATGTCCACCAGTCACCAGCAGCAGTGACCAAGGCACTCGCTGTCGGTGCCAGGATGGGGGACGGTGCTGTGCAGGCTGTTCAGCGGCGTGGGGAGCCCCAGGTGCCCTCCTCGTGCCCACGAGACACCCGAAACGCAGCGTCCCCTCATGTCCCCGTKCCACCGGCCTCGGGGAGACGTGAGGGAGCCTTAATCCAAACTAGCGTTAGATCCTCGCTGCAAAGCCAAGCCCGAGACTGCTCTGGTTTGGGGGAGATAGGTCCTTTCCGCAGAAGGGTGTTGGACTTCTTGTTTGTCTGTGTTTTCTTTTTAATTCAATGCCGTTTGCTCAGTTGAGTGATACATTTACAAGGTTCTGCRTTCTCCTCTAGGACATCAAGGGACCTGAAGTTGGATGGAAAGCTTGAGTGTTTTTGAATGTAGGATTAAGTCATCGCCTAGCACATTAGAGCTTAATTTTCACAAAGGAGAAGGAAATCTGCTGAGAAATCGGGCGAGTGGGGAGGATTTCTAYGCTCTTTTGGGCGTATCCAGCCAGATTAAATTTGAGAAATTTTACTAGCTAGAGCAGGCAATTCACAGGGTTACTTAAAATTTATTTGGGAGGGAAGTAACTTGATCTTAACCAGGAGTGTTTTGAAAGTCAAAATATGCTTGTATAGAGGGAGGAGTACCAGAATAATAATTAAAAGGCTGCTTGTCATCATTAATAATCTGATTATACAAAAGTGAACACTCAACTCGTTTCTAATTCTAAGATTAATTGCACTGCATTGGCCAATTAGCAGGCATTGAATAMACCTGTGAGAATGACTCCCTTTTTGAAACTTTTATCAGAGGCAAGGCTGGAGTTGAGTCCTGATCTCGTTAGCCATGTAAATAGCTACAGCCGCTCTGGTTTGAGCAGCAACACTTGGCCACTCTTCAGCTATGGCAGGAATTGCCATCAGCATAGGAGCAGCCCATTTTTCTTAATGAGATGCTGCAGTTTAGCACRAGGCACGGTGGTATTTAGTGGTAAATCAGGGAGGTGCGAGGACATGAATTGATGGAGCAGTTGTTTGGAGATGTCACTCGTACCTGTGCATATCTGTGGGCTCAACTGCAGCTAAAGACTGCGTGGCATCTTTTCTGTGCTTTCTTATTTAGTTATTTTTTCCCCTYTCCTCCCCTCCCTGTTGTTGTTTGGGCTGTGGAGGTTGGGCAGGCTGATGGTGAAGGGCTTAGGTGTCCTGGTGCTGCGCAGAGGAGGGATGGGAACTTTCCCAAATACAGATGAGTACAAAGACAGTTATTGCCTTAGGTGAATCATATTTTTAAAGAAATGCTGGTGTACCCAGACGCATGTTTTAATGGCATACGTATAACGGCATTTGTCCTGATCCACTACCCTCGGCACAGCGTGTGAGGTTTCCTACTTTGYAAGTACCTAGACATAGTCTTGATCTGTACAGCCCTCAAAATTGAGAGAAGAGACAGGCTTTTAGTTTAAAATACCCACTTAGCCTACCAAGCCATGCTGAGGGGAAGTCGTGAGGATTTTGTAGGCTCACTAGTAGCATGCCGGTAACAAGGCTGCGTTCTGCAGCAGCTACTCAGTAGCAAAATTGCATGTGATAGGATTATTTTTTTTCAAAGTTCTTTTTAAAATATTTTAAAACATTTTAGTGAATGTCTAGTCTTTGAATTTTGAGGTTCCTAATAGTTCGCATTGGTGGAGGAATGAACCTACCCCATGTTTTCTTAGAGAACTGATACTCTGGAATAATTAAAATCTATTTATTTCTGTTTAGGTAATATTACCTCCTTTCCTCACTTTTGTATGTGTGTCATATTGTATTTGATTTTAAGTTATTTTCATCCTTTTCATGTTTCTAAGAACAGCATTATGAGTGCATCAGACAGAACATTAATGAACATAAATTTCCTGCCACCCACTAGGCACTTGTAGAGAATTATAATGCTTTATAGGCAATATTAAGTTAGGGGGTGCCAAAATTACATTAAAGTGGCTTATTGCTAATGTTTGAATTTAACAGCCAGGGTCTGAGCTGATGTGATGACCAGCTGCAAATATTATCATAATCTATGTTTTTAGCTGGTACAATCTTAGCACAAAAAGCTCTTAAGAAAAAGAGCAAGAACCAAATTCAGTAAAAAGGTAATTTTCAGGGAAATGATGATTACTTCCTAACATGCAGCTGTGTTCTATTTCCATATTTTTGAGTCAGAAGGAAAAATTAAATCTTCAAAGTCCATATCCCCTCAAGAATGTTAAGGCTGTTTCTTAATGAACAAAATATAAAAGGAACTGAGGGTTAAACTTAAATCTAAACAAACTCGATGAAAACTAAAACGTTCTGGTTARGTTTGTCTTTCTATTATTTTTCACGTGTTAATTGAGAAAACTAGAGCAAAAATACTGTCAGAAGAGTTCCAATATTTTTATGGTGCCTTCAACAGAAAGTATTAAACCCCCTGCAAGATTTTGCATTTAGCTTTTTGCTAAAGATGTCAGAATAAATACCAAAACATTTTTGGTGAGGTTGTATTAATTGATCTTTATATAGCAATAGCATATGAAGTAAGGACACTGACCACTGGGTTCAGGATAACTAGAAGCTAAAGCCCAGGTTACGTGAACCCTGCTGTGCTGACAGTTGTGTGGTGGCTTCTAAATTGTGTGGCTCAGTAAATTCTGCAAGATTATTCACAAATTATTGAAAGGGAGTCTGTGTCATTCCTATGCAACCAAACAGATCCTCAATTTTTTTTTTTTAGCTATTTGCTTAGGGCTGAGAAAATAGAACAAAAAACCCTTCAGCACATGTGCTGAAGTGGAGGGGAAAAAAAAAGCCACTAGGCTTCTGCTGTTTCTGCTTTTATGTTCCTCTAGCAGTTTTGTGATTGAGTTATAATTGATTAACATTCTCAGAAAATGAATTTCAAGGTTACGCGAATGAGCAGCACGCCCGTGGCAACATCTGCAGGAGCATTATTCTTTCTGGTGGTGTGYGTATCTGGGTGTATTTGAGCAGCCTCGTATCCTAATGCATGTACACAAGGCTACTGCGTGCAATTTCTGTTCATTACGTGCTCCTCCTGCTTGTTGAATTTTTTTCTTGAATTTAATTTTCAGCTCTTCGTGGAAGGAACTGTCAGCTCCCCTGATTTTGCAGACACTAAAGCCCCAGAGCTCTGGTTCGGGGGCATGGACGTGTCACTGTGAAACGAGTATCGCTGTTGTGCTGGAAATGCTTCACAGTCACTCATTTGGTAGCACAAACGCTGTCATGCGATTTATGGCTAATAATGCTTAATCTGTTTTACATTCTTGACGTTTGATATTAAATTTGGTTTTGTTTCTCTGAGCTATTTTAAAACAGTGTGATTCAAACAGGTTCAAGGATGACCTAGGAGTCAAGCTGCACCAAACAGACATGTGAAATGTACAGTCTGGAAAAGTCTGGAAAAGTGGATGAATCTGAATCATCCCTCAAACTCTGTCATTGAGTCGACCCTGTTATACAAAATTATAAATAATCCCGTGACGTCTGGGGTCTGGCTGGGCGGATCTAGGYGCAGGCAGCTTGCCTGGAACAGCTGTAGAACGAGAAATAATGAAATAAAATAGCTGTAGTCACAGAAAAGACACGTTTCCTCATGTTCCAATGATAACCGAGTGCAAACAAGGAGAGGAAAAAACTGAGCAATCTGAGATCAAATGTCAGTAATTGAAAGTCCAAGAGTGACCCTCCCAAACCTGTTTAATACTGGTTGACACAACCTACTGTTTGATCTCGCTTGTCAGTACTGCAAAACACTTTTCCAGACATCTTGAAGCGCTTGTCATCTTGAAGCAGYGTCTCTCCCACAATATTTGCTGGCAATTGAATTGCAGAAATCATCTAAAACAAATGAGCCAGTGCTCCTGCTAGCCAAGCAGCAAACTGTCAAGGAACCCGTGAATGTAAACTTTTAAGAAGTAATTTCAGAATTCTAGGGCTGTATTAGGAGCCCTATCCGTCTGACTACTTTTTATAGTAGATTTTTGCTGGCAGTGATAATACACCTCCCTCCTGCATTGGATAGCTTTTCATTAGATGTCTGACAAGTTTCCATGTATCTAAAATCAATCCAGAAAACTCAAAGGTGACTACTGCACACAGTTAATTTTGAAAAGTCATGGAGAATGGAGAGGTGCCTGAGGACTAGAAGAAAGCCAATGTCACTCCAGTCTTCAGAAAGGGCAAGAAGGAGGACCCAGGCAACTATAGGCCAGTCAGCCTCACCTTCATCCCTGGAAAGGTGATGGAACAGCTCATTCTGGATGTCATCTCCAGACATMTGGAGGAAAAGAAGGTTATTAGGAGTAGCCAGCATGGATTCACCAAGGGGAAATCCTGCTTAACCAATCTGATAGCCTTCTGTGATGGAATGACTGCCTGGGTAGATGAGGGAAGAGCAGTGGACGTTGTGTACCTTGGCTTCAGCAAGGCTTTTGACACTGTCTCCCATAACATCCTCCTAGAGAAGCTCTGGAAGTGTGGGTTAGACGAGTAGACAGTGAGGTGGATTGAGAACTGGCTGAAAGGCAGAGCTCAGAGGGTCGTCATCAGTGGCGTGGAGTCTAGTTGGAGGCCTGTGGCTAGTGGCGTCCCCCAGGGCTCAGGACTGGGTCCCATCCTGTTCAACTTCTTCATCAGTGACCTGGATGAGGGGACAGAGTGCCTCCTCAGCAAGCTTGCTGATGATACTAAGCTGGGAGGAGTGGCTGACACACCTGAGGGCTGTGCTGCCATTCAGAGACCTGGACAGGCTGGAGAGCTGGGCAGAGAGGAACCTCCTGAGGTTCAAYAAGGGCAAGTGCAGAGCCCTRCACCTAGGGAGAAATAACCCTAGGCACCAGTACAAGCTKKGGGCTGACCTKCTGGAGAGCAGCTCTGCAGAGAAGGACCTGGGAGTGCTGGTGGATGACAAGTTGACCGTGAGCCAGCAATGTGCCCTTGTGGCCAAGAAAGCCAATGGTCTCCCGGGGTGCATTAAGAAGATTGTTGCCAGCAGGTCAAGGGAGGTGATCCTGCCCCTCTACTCAGCCCTGGKGAGGCCTCATCTCGAGTACTGCRTCCAGTTCTGGGCTCCCCASTACAAGAGAGGCATGGAGCTGCTGGAGAGAGYCCAGCGTAGGGCTACGAGGATRATCAGAGGGYTGGAGCATCTGCCCTGCGAGGAACGGCTGCGAGAGCTGGGCCTCTTCAGCCTGGGGAAGAGAAGMCTGAGGGGGGATCTKATCARTGTGTACAAGTACCTGAAGGGAGGGTGTCAAGGSKACRRGGACAAACTCTTYTCAGTTGTCCCRTGTGACAGGACAAGAGGCAATGGGCAGAAACTGAAGCACGGAAGTTCYGCCTGAMYGTGAKGGGGAATTTCTTCCCTGTGARAGTGACGGAGCMCTGGACCAGSTTGCCCAGAGAGGTTGKGGAGTCTCCTTCTCTGGAGAKMTTCAAGGCCTGCCTGGATGCAACCCTGTCTAMCATGCTSTAGGTGACCCTGCCTGAGCAAGGGGGTTGGCCTAGATGATCTCCAGAGGTCCCTTCCAACCTTACTGATTCTATGATTCTGTTTACTAAAGTTATTTTACTTTTATTTTATGTTTTCTTATTATGAATACTAACTAAAAGGGAGTCAAATTCTTTTTCCGGTTGCATCTGTTTCAACCCATTAACTACCAAGGACTTAGAGTGTTCTGAGATGTTATCATGACAGGCATCTCTGTGCATATCACTCTGAACCAAAGAAGAGCTGGCTGATTTTTYGCCCGTGTTTTTGGAGCCAAACTCAGAGGAGCTTAGTCTTGCCTGGCTTTTCTATTCTGACCCTCAACATTAAAGATGTGATCCAAAAGCTATTTAGAGAGTGGCTGTGCTCAGGCAAGCGAGTAGGAGATCTGTTCCCTACTGCCAGCATCTTCCAGTATTTCCTCTTTTTTTTCTACTACACAGGGCTGAACCTCCTGTTTCATGATTCATTTCCTCATTTTTCAGCTCCCCTAACTTTTTTTCCCCCTTTTTTCCATGCAGCACAGGACCTGTTTCAGGTTAGGCAATGCTTGATGTTTTATTGGATGCATCTGAGTCTTACAGCTCTTCATTTCCATCCAGGTATAGGTGGAAAAAGGGAAGGCAAAATTTAGCATGAGTAACAGTTGCTGCCATATGTTTGCTGYGGCGTCTCTTCAAAACTCTTCACATTCACAAACTCAAGAAGTCTGAATAGATGGGTAAGTTAGCAAAATTTAAGATAAAATGATTTTCATTGCACCTAGCCACAGTGTCKAGTGTTTTTGAATGCATTTTGGATTGTAGTGTTGTTTATGTGAAAACTCTGGAAACCGTCTAGATATAGGAAAATACTTAAATTCCTTCCTCTCTTCTCCCCGGGGATTATTTAGTGCTTAGCATCTCCAAAGCTTGATAGAAGCTACCTTACCATAAATTTTAATAGGACTGTACTGCAAAATATCAAAATGCCAGTATATATTTTCTAAATATTTAACAGGATTCTTTGCTCAATTATTTAGATCACATCCAGAGTTCCCTTGAAACAGATTTAAAGTTTTGCATGGATTTATACAAACTACAATGTAAAGTAAACTATACAAATAACATTTGTGTACTGACATCAATGAACATAGCAAAGATTACAGTCAGACTTCCAAATCAAAATTCAAGGAATTTTTCATCTGCTAAATCAGATAAAAGTACTAAGTTACAAAGTGGAACTGGAAATGTTTTATTAATATTCTGGCTTTTCTTTGCCAATGATGTTTTACTTGTTTTCTTTTTTCCTTCTATCAAACATTATTCTGTATACATTCCTTTGCTTCTGCAGTTCTCTTGACAGTATATAAAATTAAAAAAGAAAATTTAATCTGGGCCTGTGTGCACTGAGAATTTTAGGTCACAGACTTTAATCTTAGAATATTTTATCCCACGTAAAGCATTTCCTTATGTGGGAGCCAACCTATGGCTTCTGCATAAGAGAAAGAGCAGTTAAATAAGAGCTTGGCAGGGGAAAGCAGGCAGGTGTTCAGGGCTTCTCCGCAGTCAAGTAAGAAGAGTTTAGGCAGCATGAGGAGCATGAAAATTGCAGCTTTGTCCACTGATAAACCACTTTTTTCTGGCCAGGTTTGCACTGGTTTGTTGCTCAGCAGCTCCCGCGAAGGAGAGCTCCATTTAGGACCATCTGGTTGATGAATCTATGGTCTATGCTCTTTTTTTTGCTGGTTTTACTAGGTATGTTGGACAACCAGCATGACGTGAAATGCCAAAAGGATTCTCTAATTCTAGGTTTTCTCCAAAACTACGCTAATCATTAACCGTTCGCAGAGGTTATTAGTTTTATCCTTCCCCAAGGTAATAAAAATCTACCAACATGTGTTGCTAACCCGATGAATTTTGCATTAATTACACAAATAAACGCAGGCTTGATTGACTGCCCTTATTTATTCAGCAGTACTCAGCGGYGGGTAGGGTTGTCACGCGGTAGCGAGCCCCAGTCCTGTTACGTCATTCGCCAGATAGACGAATTCCTGGAATTYGGAATCAAAATGACAAGAGCCACCCCGTTCTGGGCTGAAACAAAACATCCCTTGGAGACCTCRGCTTTGTTTGGGGGCTTTTCCCTGCCACGTTACCGTGTATCATTTGTAGCAATAGCATACTTAAATAAGCACGCTGGTACTCCCCCTTGTCTCGTCACGGCAAGAGCGCCGGGGAGTTCAGTACGTGGCCTATTTAAGTTCTCAGTTATAATTTTATCTGGAGCTCTGGTACAAACAGCTCTCCCCACCAAAGAGATCACGAGAGCATTGAGTCAGATTTTAAAATAGCAAGGAACAAAACTCCACCTAAACTTCTTTCCTTTTCAGCTGGAGCCTCTTCCCTTACAGTTCTGGCCATTCTGCCGTATTCTGGCAGCAAGCCAGACGCATCTACCTGCAAAAAGCGGCATTTCCTCCAGGGTAGTTCTATTTTGTGGTACACAAGCTGCAGAATTCCAGAATGACCCATTCGGCTGCGTTGATCTCTTCAAACCATTACTGGTGTTGGAAGTTTTCAGCAGTGTCTCCTGCACCGCATCTCYGCGTGACCAGCCCGGATGCTTCCTTACTCCTCCGGAACAGTGTGCAAGTTAATTAGTAAATCTGGYATAATAGCAAACAGTAATCCAAGACCTTAAAAATACATTGCACCTGATTTTTTTAGTATTTTAAAGGCTAGTTTTTACACTAGACTTGTTTAGTATTCATGAACTGCTGTTCCAGGTTTACTTATTATTTATTATGCACTTTCTTATCTATTTTCCTGTTTTGTTTTTAAAAGAAACATTTAAAAAACTGACAAACAGTTTAGCTTGTTGTARATGAATTTTCTCCCTGTAGCCACCCACCCCTTACAAACAGTCTAGGAAGATACACATCCCTTGAACATCAGCAAGTCCAGGCCGTCTTCAGCCTGGGACGGGAGGACTGCAGCAATGAAGATTTCTCCCCCATCAAGCCAAAGGTGCCTGGAGGAGCKCCTCGTCTACACTCAGTGCCAAGGAGAGCCACATACAGGGTCCCCTTGAGAGATTTGCTCCTTCTGACCAGTATCAGCTAGAAAGCAGGTCTAAGTGGTCCCRGTGCAAACTCCGTGTTGAGCAAGGTAAGGCCTAAATCTTCCTGCAGCCATTACTCCTTCTTCTCTCCTCCGGCGCAGAGGCGAATAAGGCTCAGCTGCTCCCTGTTTCTACTTTCTCCCTTGCACTCTGTTGCAGCCATCAAGAGCAGAGTTTAATGGCAATCTTTATAACCCCTGTCAAAACTCATACTTTAAAACAATAGGAGGAGAATTATCAGGGGACTGCATGTCTGGCATGGGGCAATTTCACTTTCTAGCTAGAAGGAAAATCCAGGACACTTAAAAATATAAACCAATTTCTACCGGTTATTTTTCACTTTAAGACAGTAAGGCAGCTTGTAAAGCCCATCAAATGCCTGACGTGAGCTCTAATGAGTTTTAACCTTGCTTTTTGCACAAAAAGCTTTGCAGACTTCCTGTGCTCTTTGAAAAATGTGGCATTTACTGATGCACAGATTGCTTCAGAACCACTCTACAAATTCCCTATGGACACAAGCACTGCTAATATTCATGTGCTAGCATTTGAATCTTCCTAGAAATGCAGTTTTTAGCTCAATTTTTTGCTTCCTACTAGGTTCAGGAGGTGAGTTAATCGGTGGCTGCATCAACGCAAGGCTACCATCATGAGGATGTCACTTTTTCCTGAGTGCCTCATAGTTTTCCAGCATCCTCTCAGAATTCAGATAAGAGGAATTGTTTTATTCTCCTTGATCAGGTATTCTGGAAGGAGACATAGACCTGAACACAATGTCATATGTTTAAAATGCTGACAGGCTGATTTAGTACTTATTGACAACTTGGGTACACACTGCAATCATGCTTCAAACACTGTCTAGATTAGTGCTATAGAAATAGTGCTCAGGAAGTCATTCTTTCAGCAGTCTTGATGACAAACTTCAGGATTAAACTCATAAATAGTGCAATAAGGTTCTTTAAAATGTGGGCGATATCAGYATAAGCTCTTTGTATGTCCTTTTTTATTTCACAAGTATGAGTATGTGATACTATATAGTAATTTATAAATTATGTAGTAAATAACACGCAATAYTGAATGTAGAGTAGGACTATCCCTRGTYTACATGTAGCAAAGGCCACTGGCTCTGTCCGTAAGTCTGGTTTACTGAAGAAGGGAAAGGGAAACCTTTCTTTCTTTTTARATGAACTCCTCTTCACCGCACAACTTTCTGTTTTCTGACCATTTGCCTTCATGCCTACCTCTGTCAATTTAAAGTTATAGAAGAGGAGCAAACAGCACATGAACCAAATCAGACCGACCAGAATTGTTAAGTGTCCACACAGGCGAGTGGCAAACTGAGCCCGCTTTACACATACTTGGGTGTTGCCGTATGTTAACACAGTGAAGGCTGTTCGGYGTGAACTTTTGCAGACTGTCCTAGGAGGAGCTGTCCTTGTTGCTGGGTCTGACCTTCTCTTCTGGTTTCTGCTGTTTGCTAGTCCAGGGCGAAGGTAGGATGAGGTGAGGCCGAACAACCTCCCGGAGGAGAATCCCCCCYGGTCACGAAACGCAGGCTGTCCCTGAGCCGCGCGGAGCAGAGGTGCCTTCCTAGCTGTTCGTGTACGCCTGCCTGCTCCCCTCCCCTGGCATCCACTTCTTGTCCACCGCCGGGGCAGAAGCAGGGACCTGGGCAGAACTTATGTTTACACGTATATCTAAGAGCAGTARGACTGCAATAAGCTTCTTTCCTCTTCCAGCTGTAGCCCGTCTATTTTGGGTGCATTTCCGAAGCTGTCCAGCCATGACCTCTCTCCTTTACTCTTGCTTAAATTCGTAAGGAGAGAGCCCACGCAAGGAGATGTGGAAATATCAGCACATGCCTTACAAATGCAGGTCAGCTCACGGCTGAGTCCGTGCTGATACGTATGCTTTCCTGTTGTTTTCTGTGTGCTTACATAGGCATTACGGGCGAGAAGAGTGAAGGTTGCCGTGCAGGAACGAGTAAAATTCACAGCGCTCCGCGCGGCCGCGGGGGACCGGAGGGAGAAATTCCCGCCGAAGTCAGGCAGCCGAGCACGGYGCCGCGCGGTCGGAAACGCCGCCCCTCGCCCCCAGGCCGCTTTATTTAGGCTTTTCGCCAATATCTACGTCGCGTTAAGAGCTGGACGTGACCTAAAGTGACGCGAAGTGGCAAGGCCCTGCAGAGGCAGGCGCCGGGCAGCTGCTCCCGGGGCGCGCGGGAGCCGCGGTGTCGGGGCTGGCCGACGCGGAGCGGCACCCAAGCCCGTGCGGCGGCATCAGCGGGCCACGGCGGGGGGCCTCGAGGCGGCGAGTCCCGCCGGCAAGCGTTAGAAAAAGAACAAGATCTTTGAGCTTTGTGAGCGCTAAAGTATAAAGCGCTATTTAGAAGAACAAATACAGCATTAAAAATTTYTTCAG
This sequence comes from Rhea americana, assembly GCF_003343005.1. Taxonomy (NCBI): domain Eukaryota; kingdom Metazoa; phylum Chordata; class Aves; order Rheiformes; family Rheidae; genus Rhea; species Rhea americana. The sequence continues at coordinate 1,975,006 of NW_028186756.1, forward strand.
CTGGGGAAAAAAGTGGCTTTCTGGTCTACCTTTCTCTTTTCACTAACTACCGCTGTGAACTGTTTTCCTTTTTAATTATTGGTTATTCACGTTAATTGTTTTAGTTATTACTAGAACACTGACACTTTATTGTTCTTYCTTGGCAGAGTAAGAGAAATTTCTTCCACTCGGCAAGCAATGAGAGCTCTATGGTCTTTACTCGAAGAAGCACAGACATTAAAGAGAGAGGAAGAAAAACCAGAAAAAAAAAGGAGAGMGAGCTATGAGGCTTACCATCACCAGTACGATTTTACTCCGTATATAAAAGTGTGYGTATGAGTGTCTCGGGTCAAATCCAGCTCACCCTTTGCGCTTTATTAGCTCTCTTGATGTCAAAGGGACTAACTCGAGCTGTTGTGAATAAAGTAAAAATTACTTACCTGTCTGTGCGAGGGAATTTAATTTACTGTTTCCAGAAGATCCATCAGCTCTGTATAACCTTGGGTAAGTTACATATTTTGAGACRTTTGGAAGACCAATAAGCAACTTACGTTTCCACCGCTGGCCTGAGTCTATAACCTACACAAACTCTATTCAAGGACTCCTGTTGAATATCCGTTCTGCTCTGTTGCTATTTACCTCTGATTACTTGTAATATTATAGATTTATTCTGGATGCGAGTGCGAGTTGCAAGACAAGATATTGATTCAGAATACCTGGTAATAGAACAGTAATTGCTTTGCTTTAAAATTAAGTGACCATACTCATTTTAGAATCTATAGTGTTTTATCATTTCTAGTAGTATCTCATGATATGAAAGAGAAGAGAATCCACACCCAATTACCCTCACAGAAACAATAGTTCATGTTGTATTTCACAAACAAATGACAATCATGAAAGCTTTTCTTACAAGAAATGCATCYGATTTGAACAAATATTCCCTTTCTAGGGGAGAAAAAAGTTATTTGTAGCTGCTTGTACATAGATATTAACGGAACCTAATTTTTACTTTTTGTCATTTAAGAATGTTTCCATGTTATATTAAGCTAATAAAATAACTTGGAATTAGRTCTACTCTATAGGTTTTTATGAATACAAATGCAATACAAAAGCAATATTCTTCAGTAAATAATAGTTTTTTTTCTCTCTATTACCATATTTAACAAGKAGAGAGAGTGAAGAAAAACTTTGCTTCGGGTACTGATTTACTGTGTTATGCTGGAAATGGGGTCTGACGCATCTTTCTGCCTTCAAAGATTAAATTCCCTGTGGCACATGAACTGCATATTTTCTGAATTGCAAAGTCATTTGCATTTTTAAAAACATCTGTTTATGACTATCTTTGTGATAATAATTACTATTCACAAAGTTTTAATCAGAAGAGTGAAATTTTAAATGAAGAACACTGGAGGGAACAGATTTTTACCTTCTGGTCATTACTGCTGCAATTTATTCTTCTGAAGTTTGTCAATTCATTTTTTCCCCTGGTTATTTTATCTCCATTTTAAGTGCACCTTTCCTTTCTCATTTGTATATTTTTTTGCTTATCAGAGGCAAGAAAACCCAGAAATGAGGCTCCTGGTTTGCTCCATAAGCAAGGCCTCTTTTGAGAGGGGGCAAGAGGAGAGATTGTTCAGTGTGGGGTTTTTCCTTTCAATAAGATCAACTCAGTCTTTCATAAATTTGGAAGAAGGTGAGAACCCGATGTGCCTGCTGCATAGGCTGSGGCTGGGTAAGGACTCACCACCAAAAATGTGATGCATTTGGTCAGAATCCTACTGGCTTTTCTAAAGCAGCTAAAAGAGAAAAAAACATATGAGATGGTTGTATTCATCTGCAAAAAGATCTGGAAGTCGGCTCGTCAAAGACAGCGACAATCACTTTAAGTGTTTTCCCTCTTCAGCTCCGTTTGGGCATGCAGGAGAACCAAGGAGGACCTTACCTAAGGTGCCCTGAGCCAGCCGCGCACGAGCGACTGCACACTCTCGTTAGATTTTAGCAGCTTGGAGGCGCTGCACTTCTTACGGTACAACCATTTTCTTTTCAGGCCCTCCAGCTTCTTAATCAATTAAACACGACAGTCCTGGCACCGAGTCGTACCGAGTTTCCCTTAGAGGGAGCGGAAAGCCCCGCTGTTATCCGATGACACTTCTTCRACCTGTTGGGCGTTTTTCAGTTTTGCAGACACCAAACCTGAGATTTTGGAAGTCACAGTAAGAGAAACAGAAGGAAAAGTCACGGCAGCTTTGTTATTCCCAATGGGCAGAAAAGTGTCTTTGCCTTAACCCCTCCCCTTCTCTGCTGGCTACTGCTGGCTGATTAGCRTACGGTGAAATTTTATTGCGGTCAGAGCAGTTGTAGATTTAACACGTTGCTTAGCTGAGAAAAATACACTACAGATCTGTCCTTGCAAGAAAAGTGGATTCTTTCCTTTGAGCTGGCTAATTCAAGTTGGGCAACTTGGATAGAAAATTCAGGTAAAGAGAAGACAGATGAGGTCAAATCTCTTGACCGGAAGGCCGTATCAGACCCTTTACACACAACAGCAGAAGTGATAAGCCTCGTCTCTGCTTGCTGGCACGTTGATAGGACTCACTCAAATGAGTTCCCCGGCTGGAAGGACGCTCCTCTCTTTGTAGTTAAGACAGCCTGCACACACCATTTTGAGATCCATCTCAAAATCCATTGAGGCATAGCATGTRTTCACAGCACTCTAACTATATTAAATATCTTTAGTCATTTAGCTATCTATTTACTCGAAGTAAAAGATTCAGAAAGACAAGCCTTTTATGGCTGCAATGAAACAAGGTGCTGTAATGATGAGCCATTATRTTACTATAATAAGGTTTTGGCTGAACAGAAATAACCCAGAAAAGAGTAAAACTTCTGTACTGTTTGTTTTTTACATTATGTATTATGTTTTTTACACCACACTTGTCATGATAGTAGTTAAACATCCCCTAGAAGTTCACTGCACAACATGATTAATGTCAAGGCTGCATGATTCTTTCTCTCATTTCTTTTACAGCTGGTCAGAATGATGCATGAAATGTTTTGCTTTCTTCTTAGATGTTCTCATTTCTCAGCTTCTTCTAGAAAAAGAAAACTTAAAGACACATACCCTTTACTTAGAGAAGCAAGTAAGGAAGTGTTTCAATTCTCCTTTCCACCTATGACAGTTTATTTTGTGGTCTTGGTTTCCAGCCCCAACAGCATTTCAATTTAAAAAATAATTCAGAATTAGAGACCGTCAAGAACTTTCTTCCAAGATGACTGTGTTATGGGGAATGAATATTTCTGGAAATTTCCTACCTTTTTCCATTGAAGAAAATTTACTAGGGTTGAAATATTTTACCTGCTTAAGATGGCCCAAGTATTTTGTTTTGTGTTGATTATGGATTTATTTGCATCCACCTAAGCTGGGAGATGTAACATGGGAATTGAAATTTGGGTACTCTGTTCCTCTTTYGTCTCCAGTGGGTGAAGGTCTCTACGCCATCTCTTAAAGCTGTGTCCAGGKGTTTCCAACATTGCAGGCCTTTTTCTGAGCTGCTCAGAGCCTTACAGGGCTGCAGAAAGTCTGGTTCAGGCGCTGTTTGGTCAGCCAGRAGGAGGGCAGAAACCCCCAATGCTGCTGCGCCCTGGCACTGAAGAGTGGCGGTGGCTGAACGTTGCTTTGGAAGGAGATGAGCAGTTTCAGAATTTCCGAACTTAAAATTGTCCAGAGACCCTGCAGACAATGTTGATGATTGCTTCAGTTTTTATTCCTGACTTAAGAAAGCAAATATCAGCATATTAGCATTTTCTGTAGCGCGATATTTGGCTTTTGCATAGCTCCCGAAGCAAAGAAACAGCCGTCGCTGTAAAGCCCTTGCGAGAGGACTCATTACTTGTAGGTACTGCCTCATATCCACTTCACAGGCTGCGCCGTTTTTCTGCAGAGAAGAATTACTCGAACCCCTCAGCAGCATTATTAGCCTCTCAGATTTCCTCCTCCTGGTATTCYGTATTTCGTGGTGTTTCAGCATCAGTAACTCTGCTTCCTCCCCTTCGCTCTGGCTGACGCAGCTACGACAGCAGCAAGCCCCAGGCTAAGCGCTGCCGGCAGYGAGAACGCTGCTGGGGCCGCTCCGGGAGCAGGCGAGCCCCAGCATGGCGTGTCTGCACGTCACCCCCTCCGCGGACTTTCTGTTTTCCGTCCTGTTCCTTCCGGAGAAGAGTTTCGCTCCCGGCAACCTTCCTCTGCAGTCTCACC
>NW_028186756.1:1979404-2020023 GCF_003343005.1 Rhea americana
TAGTAGTGGAAAGAGGAGGAGGAGCAAGAGCAGGAAAGACAAAGGCAAAAGTACTGGCAGGATGCAAAGGGAGGGGAGATGGAAAGCAGAGCAGAACTGTAGGGAGAGAACATGGAAATACTACAACAGCACCAACAAGCTTAGAGACTTTCTAAAAAGTTCACATTGGTACCTTCAGAAACCAACTTTTCTTCATGTTGGTGGGTGGAACAGCATGTCCAAGCTCAGTTTCAGCGTCTACGTAGCTATGAGGGTCAGCCCTCCCCACCGCCGTGATGCAAAGCGTCGAGGTGACGGTGGGATACGGTAATGCAGAACCAGAGGTACGAGCTGAGTCAGTTCCTGCCCGCTCGCACGTGCCCAGAGAAAGACGAACAGGCCCTTGAAAGCAAYGGGCAGCTTGGGTAGCTGCCTTCCCGTGTTACCTTTAAGGTTAAGAAGATAAGTGGTGCTTTGCTTTTTGTATTTTAAGGTGCCATTTAACTTTGCCAAGCTGCTGATTATATGTTAGGGATGGGAGGATAGGAGAGGGCTTTTTGTCTTATCTCTGTGATTTATCGTTGAACTCTCAAATTGGCAGATTCAGCCACCTGAAACCCTCACTCAGCTCACCAGAACTAAGGAGAAAAGYGCTTCTGTTTTTGGTTTATTCTAGAAATACGTATATTTTTTATTATGGAACACAAGTTTATCATAATGGCTTTCAGATCCCTAAGGAGAAGCTTTTCCAGCCTGATTCACATATTGACAATATAATACAATATATTTTCCCTTACGGTCTCAAAGTGCAGGTCTCAAAGGCTCGGCTTAAAAGAAATCTATCTGGAGGTAGCGAGTTAGCCCGCGGAGGGGAGGTGTGCAAGGCGCCAGCGGAGGCCTGCAGCCCGTGCTCCGTGCAGGGGCTCCGCAGGACCGCCGCCAAGCACTGCGCGCCCGACGGCTCCTCCTGCGCRCGCTTCGTCCCCTTTTTAGCAGCGTTTGCTTTATATCTGCTTCCCTAAGGTGACCGGCATGGCACTGCGTGATTCATCACAACGTGACGTGACAAGAAAAACGTCTCCAAGATAAAATATGGTTATCAGGAAAATATGGGCCCTTTTTGGCATTAAAGCCAGTTAAGGGTATTCTATAGATGTAAACGCATGTGACTCCTACTGGGACTAAACGCATGTGACTCCTACTGGGACTAAATGTCACTTCTGCGTGGATACCAAGTGAAGAGCGTGAGACTTTCAAGCTGTCAGCAGAAAGAAAATGCTTTTGCTGTATCAGGCTAACATCCCATGACAAGATTTACCTTTTTTTTTTTTAATGAGATTTACCACCGCTCGCATTTTGCTGCTGGTGGAAATCAACCCCCCAAATCCGTGGGTAGTGCTTAACCATCAGTGTGAACTAGTATAGGGCCAGATCCTGCTCTCCATGTCCTGGAGGTGAGGGAGGACCACTCCAAGGGCCAGCGAGGCTGGTCCAGAGGGGTTCACGTCCCGATCGCACTCGAGGGGGGTTGCCCGTGCTCACGCGCGTTTGGGCCGCTGCCGTTTGCTAAACGAAAGYGTTGCTTCTCCGTTTCAGCACTGCTCTGCTGCTAGCAGAGATCCTCTTTCGTCTGGTCAGGAGTGGCTTCGCTCTTGCCAGTTCCTTCTATTTTTGGGGACATCAGTACTGATATCCCCCATAGATAATCCAGCATAAGTTCATCCTTGCAAAAATGTTCAAATTCCGAGGTGATTTGCCTGGCGTGATTCCTGTGCCCCTCTCCCCATGGCCACCTTTGGTAGCATGAGGGTGGCACATCCATGCTCTAGGGCAACCTGGAGACTCAATGAGTGACCATCAAACTGACATCAGTGAGCAACCTGTTGACCTGCTTAGTCCTAGTGTCCCTAGTGAGGAGGACAGAGCTGTGCTGTGTTCAGCTGACAGTGCCGAGACCACTGGACAGGTCCCCAGGGTCAGACAGTGCCTGTCCTTGTGCCGTCTGCGTTGGGAAGTCCTGGAACAGTGTGTGAAATTCCTACCCCAGCCCATTTGCTTTCCACTGCCTGAACAGTCCAGAGGTGTGAAGCAATTGCCAGGCCGGTCTCTGAGGACTGCTGTGCACTCTGTAATACAAGAAGCGAGTTGGAGATTGTCTGCAGAAAGGTAGGATCCACCCAGCAGCCAGCAAGAGCCCAAAGCTTGGCCAGGTGGAACAGCCCGCGCCGTTGGGAGAAGGCTCCACGTCAAACCATCCCAGCCTCCTTCGGATTTGCTGGAAACCCACTTGGCTTCCAGAACAGAAGAGGTTTCCTGAAGATTAACTTTCCTTCCTYTCACTGGGGTTGCTAGAAAGGAGATATAAGAAGTTGGCTAACCTTCAAGATAYTCCAGGAAATACCATATACTTCTAATTCATATCATTTAAGCATCTTAGAAGCTTAAAAGCATAATAATAGCAACTCCATCCCCAATGCAGCTGGTTTTTTTTGAGGCTTTTGAAGATACTGACTCTGATTTTAACCTCACCTTCTGCTGTAAGTTTGCAATCATCTTTTTTCTGAATGTTTCCTAAATATACGCTTAAACCATGCAGGCTCGGGGCATGTTCTAAAGCCTGCTAAGTCACTGGCAATGTCGATCTTTCTTATTTCAGGCATTTTTATTAGCTCCTCTGTAAACATTYCTTCCAATAAGCACGTTTTCAAGAAAACGCCTGGAAAAATAGACAAAAAAAAAAGGGACTTGAATATGAGTACATGTAGAAAATCTTTCTGCAGTATTCACATGGGGCCAGTGACCAGGAGGATTTTAGCTTGCCAAGGATTTATTAGAATAGCAATCCCATTTTTACCACTGAAAGAAGGTAAAAAATCCTTGAGATTGTTGTTAACATAAATATGTCTAGAAAAATAGAAATGTTCCTAAAACTTAACCCGAACTAGGATTCATTGCAGTACTTGGTAAATTCAAAATACTTGGATTTTTTTTTTTTTTTTATTTAAACTCTTTCATGCTGTTCTCTTTCTACAAGTGAAAAGGGGTACTTGGAAGGAGTGAGATCCAGACACCCTWCTAGACTCCAGAAAAACTTCAGCCTTGGGCCCAAGACCAGCCCTGCTCTCCCGCAGCGGTATCAGAGATATCGCTGTTATTTCCTGTTCCCCAGGTGGGAGATCTCGGCATCTCAGCCACGATCCTGCGGTACTCCCTGGAGCGAGAGCAGGACGTAAACGCAGCGCGGTAGCTGCTCTAAGTGCCACCTTTGCAATCAGATACACAGAAATCAAAGGCTGTGCTTAGTCTACGCAGCAAATCACTGACTTCTTTAAAAGAGAAGGAGTTCAAGGAAGGGTGGAAGGTTAATAGGCTTAATTTGCCTTTTAAGAACACCGGTCTTCAGAATTAACTTGCAAAATGGGGCCGTGGCCCACACAATGGTTTCTGAATGCTGCTCCCTAGAAKAGATGCAGAAATAGTGCAATAACCGCACAATGAGCGATCTATTTTACATTCCGTCTCTCTGGGTTTAGTAGTTCAATACAAAACAGTATTAATCATAGTGTCAGAGCTGGAGTACCTTGTGCTTTAAAACGGTGCGCAGGCTGAAGGTTTCCATGGCTGCGGAGGCTGTCACGTAAATCTGCTTTCGGGGCAGAGCAGCGCCAGCCTCCGCAGTGGCCCCGSGTTACCCCCGCGAGCTTCTCCGAACAGAAAGACGCCTGGCGGTCAAAAGGAACAGGCGGTAACACAGAGCTCTTCCTCCTCACGTTTTGCTCTCTAGGAACAAGGCCCCAGCCCCAGAACAATCARCTAATCCTTCCAATAATTTCAAGAGGCTTAGGAGTTCTAAGGCTAAATAAAAATTGAACGAAAAACTATGGGAAAGATCACAGAGGGCAGGCCCGGAACACAACACTACTGGGGAAGCCGTCTGCAAAACGTAGCCCTGCTGTATGTTGAGATCGCTGGTGATCTGGCCCTTTTTCAAAATTATATACCTCATTTTATTAATAAAACACAATATTCCTCTCCAGCACCGACTGAGAGGTGGAGGAGGAGGAAGATAGCCGTGCACAAAATGCGTGCAGTGCATTTTGAGCATACAGTCGTTTTGATGAGAAGAATAAAGAGGGAGAGAACACCATTGTTTTGCTGTTTTGGCTGAAAAGCTAAGGTCAGCCTTATTCTGTGTGTGCTGCCTTTGGCCACCCGCGCAGCGAAGCTCAACTCCGCACGTGAGTGCAGTGAGTCCAGCCTACTCCCACTGCATGCGTAAATCAGTAGCAGCTACTGCAGGGATAACGGCAGCAGGACTAGTGAGCTCCCAGCCCTGTGTCAAGGCGCTTTCCAAACCGCTGATGCATCGCTGCAACCCGTTCGTTCGGATTATACTGGTGAAACACACGGAAACGCTGCTCTGACAGCCTGATGGTTTGTCTACAGTGGAGTTCTAAATGAGAGTAGCTGGAGATCCTACCAAAGTAAAAACTATCATAATATAAAAAGCTGTTTTGGATCGAGAATGGTGGCTTGTTCTCCTGGAGAAGTACACAAAGCATTATATCTTGAGCTTTCTTGTGCGAAAAATCAGGAAAATAAAAATGTTGTGCTTCATGCAGCTTCAATCCCACCTTCCAGGCCAGCTGGCAGGCCTGGAGTTTGCAGATTGTAGTTGCTTCTTTAATTGTTTTCCAATTATTCATTTTAAGATTTTTAAACATAATCCCAGGCCATTCAATTAACATCACTTCACAGTGCGCACACTCTGCCATCCATCTGCTCAAGTTGTCTCTAAATGACACCGTCTTGTGTCTGGTGTTCATAACTATCAAACATACCTCCAACATAATCCACCTTCTGTTCCAAGCTAGAAAACAGATTTCACCATTTTTTATTCTAACACCTGTGCAGCTATCAACATTTTTTCCACTGGAGATTTGTCACTGGTGAATGTACATGTTGGGAACTGAAGTTAATTTAATAGATTTGCAGACTGATATATTTTTAAGGCCAGAAGGGATTATTGTCTGTGCTGGCCTCTTATATAATACAGACCATAAAATTTTGCTGCTCTAGTTCCTGATTCTGCTTCAATAACAATACTTGAACCAAAGCCTGTTTGACCAAAAAAAAAAAAAAAAAAAAAAAAAAAAAATCCATCTATTTAACATTTCCAGTGGTAATAAATCTACTCAGTTTTCCTGGGTATTATGTACCCTTACTGATATAAATTTGCACCCTATTTCTCACTCTGAATATGTTGAATTTTGTCTGCAAGCCATTTATTCTTTTTAGAATGAAAACCCTTCCCATTCACATGCTGGTTTTTGYGTAGATTCTTAAACCTGAGCTTGTCACATCTAAATCTTCTCTTGGACTAAATAAATAGATTTACATCCTTCATTTTATACTGTATAGTATATTTCTAGCCACTGGTTATTCTTGTAGCTGTGAATCCTAAGTAATTAATCAGCATTTTTTATCTGAAATGTGACTACAGAAAGAGTACTTGGTACTGGGTGCATGACTTGTGCACATAGAATAAGACCGCCTGCCTAGTCTGACCTTGATCTCGAGAGAAGAGCAAGCAATCGCTCCCTGTTCACCTCCTTTGCCCCGCACTACGGTTTTGTAATCTTTTATTACGCGCCTGTCGGTTGTGGCCTTCCCGCCAGGAGCGTGCCGTGGCGGCTCGGCACGGACAAGCCACCCCAGCCCTTCTCCGGGCTTGCTCGAGCTCTGCCCCACCGCTTCTGGTTTTCACGGTACCAGAAACGGGACCTAACGGGCTTATCGAGTGGGCAGCTCAAGGGACTCAGGAGGAAGCAAGTTTTTCRCCAAGTGTAATTGCAGTGTGGAACTCCTTTGTAGGACATTGTRGAAGCCAAAAGTTTATGGGAACTCAAGAAGTGAGTGGAGGACTCCAGCCCGGTCTGTTAAACGCACTGCAGCTGAGTCCAGCGAGTCCCTTACYGCAGATTAAGGGGAGCTGTGGCGCTTGGCTAGGGAAAGGAGCAGCACCTGTGTCTCGCTAGGGCAGGCTCAGCACCTGTGTCTCCGTCCTTATTTGCTTGCCGTAAGCGGCTGCAGCTGGCCTGGGGGAGCTCAAGYGCGGTGGTGCTCCCAGGGCTTGGCAGGCTTTGCAGCATGCTCCTGGAGGCGGGRGCCTGGCGTAGTCGGTCTTCGTGATTTTGGCTGTGTGCTGGTTCCTACGGAGTGTCCTGCTGCTGGACGGTGGAGGGTGATGCCAGCTGGAGGAGCGTGGAAGATTTGGGGGCTTTTCAGCTTTCCTTTCGCGAGGTTTTATTGATTGTGGAGAATCCCTTCAGCCTTTGGAGCRCTATCCCTTAGGGTAGCCTGAGAAAGGTACGTGAGACTTCCARCCCTGAACTGTGCCTTGCAGCATCTCTGCTGGGCAATACAGTGATTTTCTCCTTTTTGTTACTGCTGTACCTGGCTTTGGGGAGGTYTGATGGGGGAGCGTGTTATGATATGGCTGGTTTTGGTGATGACTTCATCTGTGTCGGTGGCCTGTGTTCCTGTATTATCCTGGAAATGGATTGGGTCTCTCTTTCCTGTGCGTATTWGATGTGTAGCTTGTGATTTGGGCTTTTACGGCCTTTTTACATGTAGCTGTCTGTGATGTTGGCATCTTAGTAATACTATAGATGATATCCTGCTTCTGTTACATTAAGATCCTCCTGAAAACAAGTGTCATAATTATGTAGAGCACCTAACTGTGACACAGGCTGAGTTGATATCTGTAAGGTACTAGTTTTGTGTAAGGTTTTAGTCTGATAAAAGTAGCTGTCACTTAATGAACTATTCAAGTTCCTCCAAAATGTGTGGTGTTTTTTTTGATGCTATTAGAAATGGCAATGGATTGAGGTATGTTATTCCCTCTTACAGAATTCCCTTAACTTCAGGGAGAGGGGTAGGCTCACACTGAAGGAAACAAGTTTATTCTTATGTGACTGTCCTTAAAAGAGAGGTACAAAATAGCTTTGTTGAGCACCTGCACAACGAAGAAGTGTTCCTAGTCCATCCCTGCTCCGTTCCTCATCTGCTCCTTCTACTTCTGCCATTTGGGAATGATACAGGCACTGACTTCTTGTGGCTACTGCCAGGRACAGCAGTTCCTGTCTAGTAGATAGTGATAACTTCACTATTGCTAGTACTGACATCTTATGGGATCATCAGCTGCAAAGTAGGATCCTGCTATATGTTGGAAATCAAAGCTACCTTGAAGTAAATGTGTAATGTGTTAGAACTACATAGAAAAGCTCTTAAAATAATGTTAGGAAGCCAAACAAAAGCTGGGGGGAACAGAGCCAAATGTTTTTTGTTTGTGTGTATTATGCTACAGACTTGACTCTGTCRTTGCATGTCATTATTGCACATACAGATCTGCCTGAGACTTGCATAAAATTTTCATGGCTGACAGGTGTAAAGGGGTGGAGAGATGGAGCAGTTGGTAAGGAAAAGCAGTATGCCTGGGGGGAAAGAGGAAGAGACTGGGACATGAGTGTTAGGCCAGGTTTATTTGCTGTTGCTGCGGGTTCCAGCTGTGTTTGCTGCTGGTTTGTTTGGTGCTGTGGCAGTTTATGGAGAGCCAATGCCYTCAAGCTGCACCCGCGGCAGCCTGCGTCCTGGCAGCTGTGAAATGTGGTGCCAGTGCCCGTGCTAATGGTTTTAAATCTCGTGCTTTTGGCCGGTATGTGGTGAATATATATGGGGGCTGAAACAGAAACACAGTGGGAGCTCTTGACATAGGGTGTTGCTTCGTGATGCTAAATTACATGTTAGGTACTGAAACAAAGCCTAAATCATCTCATGCATGCTCATATCTGTGCATGCTGTTTTTTTCAATATAGCTGTTGTCTGTTTATTATGTCTGTTACAATTAAAGTTGGCCAATAGTGCAGGAAGCTCTGTATTGCTCCCGTACTGGAGCCAAACTCTGCTGTTGTCCTCTGACCTAGGCTGTGGGTTGCTCCCTGAAAGCATCCCTGTTTTTCAATGCCTTGTAACCACAGGGTCCAGTTCTCCAAACCTAACCATGTGAGCAATTCCTGTCCACTAAAATTGATGGAGTCCCTTGTGTGAATAAGGATTATGCTAGGGGATAAAGGGTTTTACTAATGAAAAAGGATTTTTGGATCAGGACTCTAACCTTTTTTAATTGAATTTCGAAGAATTTGTACAGGGAAACTGAGTGGTGAACAGTCAAACTATATCTTTGTAACTCCTTCCTTCCTTTCTTCCTTTATGGGACTTTGAGAGGCTTAAGTGAGGTGGGTCTCACTAGCTGTATTCCTTCCTTACTCCCTCCTGCCCAAGTCAGATACTTCATACATCATAGCTTCTCTCCATCTCCTTTTTGGTTGTATTTGGCTGTCTCATTTAGTGTCTGCTAGCTTATCTTTCCTTTTTTCATTGGGGGAAAAATGTAGACAGAATGGACTGAAATGTCAAGAGGTGTTTGGTCCTATTCTGTTGCTTGGGGATTAAAATATTAACTCTTATGTTAATGATCCAGTAAACCCTTTTCTATTTTCCCTGTTTTTACCACATGGAAGTTTCTACTTTCTATGCTTAGTATTACATCTGTCCTAAATACGAAGCCCTAGAATTTGGAGGATTAGTTTTAAAATACCTGAAGACCAAAAATGACTTCAGGTTTCTTCTCAATGACTTAAAAATATCAGTTACTGTTTGATCTTACACAGATCAACCACGGTGGCCTGAAAGCACAATTAGCAAATGAGACAAAATGGAACAAATGCATATGCAGGTTTAGCTGAGGTAAAGCYTTAGCTTTCTGGTATAGTTATGGGCTGGAGAGTTAGAAGTGACAGGATATGGTAGAGACAGAATATGAAGATCTCCACAGGTCTCAGACAAGTGCAAATCTTGCTGTGTAATCCACTACTCTAAGAGGTTTCTGATCTCAGCAAATAATATAACACTGTTCTCTTAATGGAGTAGAATATTCTGTCTTATTCTAGTYGACACAAGTATTCTTTCTGTTTTCTGATTACCCACAAGCAGTTTTTTTCCCCTGAAAGTATTTGCAGTTACCTGGAAATGCTCCCTCCATCACATGCTGTGAGCTTGGTTTGTCTGTAGCTACCAGGGTGGACTGCAGCTCCTTGTGTGATGGTCTTTCTGCTTTCCAGGTGGATAATTGCTAGTAAATAGTGATGCTTCCTAGTGAACAAAGACACATTAGCTTTGGGGTAAATATCTGAAAGTCAGGTTGCAGAATAACTTACAAGAAGGAAATTTCCATTTGCATGAACGTTTAAGCATATGGCCATGAAGGTCTGAACAACTCAGCACTAGGATAAAATGCTGGTCATCTTTCTGCTACTGGTCCAAGCCTTGTCGCTTTTGATCTCTATGAAGATGTTTGACTAGCCGATAAGTGGTTTGGCTGGTACACTGGAAAGCAATGTCRGTGTGACAGGGACACTTCTCAGTGCAAAGACTGAGATGTCAATTAATGCTCACGCTGACCTCATTCCAGTCCTTTCCAAAGGGCACCCTGTGCTGTCGTCATTTCTTGTTCCTTTGATCCTTCTTGAGTATGTTCGCTCCTATCTTCTCTTGGGCTTGTTCATGCATAGCCTGCTTGAAAGTATCAGTTTGGTTCTGTGAAGATCTAGTGCCATAATGATAGTCCTGTCCCACCCCCCCTCAACCCCCTTTCATCACGAGTGTTAGGAATAGAGGTTTCCTATTAAGTGGGGACACAAGTATGAAGAAAGAGTGAATATCTTCCTACTTCCTTGGTGAACAAGCTGTATTGGGAAGCTATTATATAGGATCTAACATAACTGGATGTTTTCTCTGTATTTCTAAGCAATTTTGTCGTGATGCTCCCTGGCCTTTGCTTTCCCACGTCCTCTAATGCTCCTTTCCCAGACCTTCAATGAAACATTTCATTTCTGCTATCTCGCATAAGCTCTTGCCTAATCTCAAAATTTCCCTCTTCCTCTAACATGCGTTTCGCTTGAGTAGTCCGTTGCATCATATTCGCGTATCCTTGGCTAACTTTCTCTGTGCTTCTTTATCTCTTGGTCTCAGAAAGGAATTAATAATCCTTTTGGCAACTTCACCCATTTAGCCTTTCACCTGAGTTTCTTCTCAGATGCATTTTTACAGGCCTAAGGTCTCCTGGAAATAAGTTGCATATCATGCCTTGAAACTTATTTTTGCCTTCCTTGACTGATCATCTTCAGTAGCTGCAAACATACAGATTACTTACAGCACTTGTCTGCTCGCCTGGTAAATCTCAAGTTTTAAAAATAAACCCAGTATTACTGCTATTTAAAAATCTCATGTATTTTCTAGGACTGAAGCTTTTTAAAACTGGAGAACCTTTAAAACTCATGTAAATACAATTTTCTGAGAATTGCAGCTTATCTGATTCCTTCAGAGGAGATGCTTGTGAAGCGCTGGATTAGTGTTTTAAATGTCTAGGTAAACTTATGTCTTGGTGGCTTTTCCAAAACATTGAGCATTAAGATTCTCTGAAGACAATACTATTGAGTGTTTTAAGCAAGCCATTTGTTTTATGACGTAAAAATCCTAATTTAAAGCTCTGTGTCTATTTTAATAGGCACTATTCTAATAAATAATTATTAAAATTAAAAGTTTATTTGGGGGGATGGGGAAATGGGTCATTAATAAATCTAAATCAGTGCTCTGTTTCAGCAAACCTTCTATTAATTTYTTAGTACGAGGAAAGATCATTTTGGGTGACTTTCATGGATGGAAGAAATTTTTTTTTGGTAAACAGTTTTGTTTCTTGGTAACCTCTTTRTTGATGAAAAGCACTAAGTACCTTCTCCAGCCTTCTGCCAAGTTCATCTACTGTATAATTAAAACAGTTCAGAAACGCCGGACCTTCCTCAGTAAGCTTTTCCAATTGCTGATAAGTCTTGACAGTTCAAAGCTTTAGTTCTCATTTTCCAAGCGAGCTTTTGCCAAAGGTACTCTACCTGTTTTTCAGGATATTTAGGCAGTCTCGGATACAGCGCTCTTAGATACTATCCTGTGTTAGGCAGGKTGGTTACAGATACCGAAAGAACCTCAGTTTGCAATTATAAAACTATCTTTGTTTCTTTTAAGCCCACTCCAGCTCTTTTTAGCACCCTTTTTAGTAACTTACATTTCTAATAGCTTTGTTTTCTGATGAGAAGACGGGGAATTCTTAGAGTATCTCTGTGTATAATTTTTCTACATTTGTCTGGAAATACGAAAAACTAGTTTTGGAATCCAGCTGTCTCCACGGTTTCTGGTTAACGTAACGAAAGACCGAGACCGACCCGGGCAGGGATCGCGGGGAGCGTGCGGGTYGCGACGCGGGGCGCTGGCGCTCTGCGCGATGGGGGAGTTTGCGACGCCCGGGGAAGCGCGGCCGTGCGACAGCTCATAGGCACGCGCCGGAGCCGGGAGACTGGAGCAACGTGTCGCAACTAATGATGTCAGCGACGAGAAAAAGGTGCCGTTTTACCGAGTGTAATGAGGGCTGAAACCTATAACTTGCTGTGCAGCTTAATGGCTGGTACTAAATCAGCGGACAAAACGCTTGCTGAGATTGTGGAAAGTTGACAAAATTACCTTTCTGGTAACTGCGGAATGTATCTCTTTATAAAAAGAGGATCAAAGGAGAAAATGAGAATTCTTGACTTTGTCAATTCAGAAGGAGTTTAAATGATGTGTTAAGAGACTGGATAGTGTATTATATGCAAAAATGAAACAGTCCAAAATGGTTATTGACTGCAGTAATTGATCCAAAACAGTGCATAGGAAAATGGTAGGGCAGCGGAGGAAGCTGAAACRGTCCTGGCAATCTGTGTCATGCTAAACTGGTTTCTGAGCAGAAAACTCAAAAGCAGACAACTAAAGCAGTTTGCTGTCAGTACCATGGCACGCAAATGAGCACTAAGTGGAAACCGGGTCCTGGAGTAACTGTGAGGAACCAGGGTGCACACAACGAGCAAGTCGCTGCAAAACCTGTTCTCCTTTACGARAACACTTTAAAATGTGTTCAGAACTGTGAGCCTGCAGAGGACAATGTCTGTTGTGGTCTATTGTAAAAGCACTAGTATCTCTTATAGCTGTTTAAGTTGGGATACAATAACAAAAACATTATTGGATTTTGTTACAAGTGGAAGGAGCAGGATCTGAAGTGCATTTTTGACAGAATTATCAAGAGACCAGAGGTGAAGTAGCAAGATTTGATGTTCTAAATGTGCTAGAAAAGTGCATCCCCTAAGCATTTTCACAAAGGAGACGGAGGTAATGTATAGCTGTAAGCAGTGTATTCCTCTTCAGTATGTCATGAGGGGAGGAGGTAATTTATGACACAAGAGACAGTGGCTGAGAATGTAATTGGGATGAGTTGCTAGAGCTTAACACTTCTCCAGGCTGTGGGGAGGAGGTGGCACATACAATCCACAGCAAAAATGAGCTGTGCTCTTGGACTTGGTGTCCCACAGGCTTCAGGATATTAGGATTGCAGAGTTTATGCAAAGCTGCTGTTCAGGAGTGGCTAGCTGTATGTTTTAACTGGCTTCTTCGGGATCTGGATAGCTGAAACTGGAGGCAGGATGCGAGTCCTTCAAAGGAGTAATGACACAACAGCCAGGATGAAGCACTACATCTTTCCCCGGGCTGTGATAAAAGCAGATAAGGGTCTCTGCATCTGTGTTGTCTTCAAGATAACCACTTTCTAATACTTGCAATTCACTAACTTCTAAGTAGACTAGTGGATGTGCTTGTTCTGTAGTGGTGGCAAGAGCTTCTCCCAAAGCAATCTCCCTRGAGAAATATGCGTATATGCAATGGGAGATTTAAGTCAATGGCAAGAGATACCTCTTTGAAGAATTAGCTGGTGATACTAAAATTTGCCTATCAACACCATCAGTACCTGCCTTTTTTTTTTTTTTTTTCTTCAGTGAACTACAAAGCAGGTATTTTGAAACAATCCTGGTGCTATATGCAAGTCGCTGGTTAAGGGCATCTTAGATAATTCTGCTGAGAAGCTGTTGAATTTAAAGCAAAGGAAGGAAAACTTGGAATTTTGGAAGGTTCAGTTGTTTTGCTTGATGTAGTCTCAACTTAACCTTGTGACTTATCTTTAGAAACCTTAACCTTCAAATGTTCCTCATATGGACCCCTTTTTGCTCTGTAAGCTTTTGCCCATGGCAGTAACAGCGTTTGATCTGCAGGGTGAACTGTTACAGAACGAATAGAAGCACATTGATTCACATGGTGTGTTGGAACTTCTCATGTGTGATGGTGCTAATATTGGGTGAGAGAGTCCTTGCACGCCTTTATCGATAAAGTTGCCTTACAATGCTTCCTGAAGTGGAAGAGGAGCAGTAATTTCACATCTGATGGAAGATTCAAGGGAAAGGTCCATTGCCTTTGGTTCAGATTTCTTACCTTGGCAAAATGGAGCTGTATGGAAATTGAGAAAGAATCTCTGAGCTATTCTGGGCAGTTAAAATTTATTAGTACAGGTAATGATTTATACTGGTTAAAGATCACCRACTTCTAGTTTCAGTTTTAAACTCTCAAAAAGGAACTTCAGCAATAACTGCTGCAAAGCTCTCAWGAAAGGAAGGTAGCTCACTGTGCTGATATTGATTTCAAAACTCTCAACAGCCTCTTGAGTGCAGATTGTTTGGCACTTTCCATTGAAAAATCACATGGGAAGGAACTGAAATGGAGTCAGCAGTCAAATTAAAGCTCACAACAAATACAAAAGCAAAGACCAAAAGTGGTCTGTGAGGGTTGAAATTTGTACAAAGTGCATAGGCTTAGGCRCACCAAGAACGAGCCGTTGCCCGAGCAGCAGAACTGATAGATGAATGTCCTCTGAATTTGCATCGTATACCTCATCCTTGGAAAAACTCTGCTCCTCCGTGGTTTCTGTGGTTTCATGCTTCCAACAGTAGTTCCAGTCTTCTGCATCCCCTAATTTCCACCAGATTAGTTTTTGTTCTCTCCTGTATCCCASTGAAAGCAAGGTAGCTTGTACCTTGACTCCAAACTAAGTGTGTCCTGGGGTGCTGCCTGAGTGCAGCTCTCCCAGCTGACAAGCCAGAGAGCTGAAAATGTGGTGGTCTTAATGGGAGTCACTAGCTTGGAAGCTTCTCCTGTACTCATCCCAGTGTGTGTTGGGGGGGGGGAGGGGTTTAATATAACTAGAAAATGAAATTCTGAATTCTCTGCCCATAAAGCAGGTTTGGCTGAAACTGGTCAGTGCATTCAAGATTTGTAGGAAGACTGAATGGATGAAATGGGCATATTTAACCTCAGGATATATGTCATGCTGCTARGTCCTTACATCTAACCTTTGCTCTTGAGTGTGTTGGAGAAGTTACAAAATAAGCCTGGCAAAATTTGATTGCTTCTCTTAAGCCACAGTTTTTCTTTAGGACAGTGATCAGCTAGAAATCAACCTTTAAAAATATTTTWAAAATTTATTTTATTAAAAGAAAAGTCATTTTTTATTACAATCATTGTTTTTCCAGGTGGCTATTTTTCCAAATTCCAGGCTATYAGAGCTCAGGTATTAACGTGGGAAATGCCAAATTAAAATCCCAGGTTAATTCTCTCTYCCTCTCCTATCTCAGGTGCTAAGGATTTCTACAGAGATGGAGGATATATAAAACTATGAAGGGGTTTTAGTAAATGCATCTTATGCCTAAAYGTTTCCATTTGCAGCTGAACTTTATGTGATAATGTATTGCTTAGACTTTTGGACCATTTATCASTCATATATAGGTACTCTTTCCCTCTTCTGCCCCTTCATTATGTGTTCAGTCTAATGCTGAGGACACTGCAGTGCAGGGATTGGAAAAAGTAAAACTCTTTTTGGTTAAGAGTTGCTCCTTAAATTGGAGGCAAGGGGAGAATGTAATGCCCCCTGCTTAAGAACCCTAATTGTTTTTCAAAATAAGGATACAAAATGTCTCAGTGGCTCCTGACCGCTCTGACAGTGTATTTATTCATATGTTCAGGGAACTGGTGATTCACGCTTTAACCATGGCCAAAGATGACTTGCGACAAAAGATGGGWTTTCTGCTGGGCAGCTGGAGCACAGAGCAGACTGCTACAAGTTGGATGTCAGCTATTGCACTGAAGAGGTGCATTTTGAACTCTCAAGGCTTTTTAAGCCCAATATAGACAGGGGAATTGGAAAGAAACAGTAATCAGGTGTTTCAGAGCTTTTACACAGCAGGGAAATGAAACAGCAAGATACAGCAGAGATAATTTATGGAAACTTGGGGTGATAATGTCACATCCCTGTCCTTTGTCTTGTTAAGCAGAGGTGGTATTGAATGTGCTGTGGGAAGGCAGGATGTGGAGCTGGAGGCACCCTTACTGAAAATACAGAGCTTGCAATACAGCCAGACAGCAGTGCGTGCTAGTGCTAGTGAGCTTCATGTTGCTCTTCTCATTTAAAGTAATTCTCCTGGGGAGACATTTGCTGCAAAGCAAGGAAGTGTAGCTAGGACAAATACYCTTGACAGTTCCAGAATATTTGCTGTAGTGCCTGCTCACTGTGGCCGAAGGCATGCTATACCTACCAGCCTTCCTGCACGATGCATTTTGTCGGCTGTGATTTTGCTAGGTAAGGCTGGAGAAGTATTTAGTACAGGATTTCTCAGGGCATTCACCTTGCCTAGCAGGAGAGCCTGCTAATGAGCAYAGAGCAGCAGCTGGGACCCCGTGAAGCATCTGGGCTAGCTCAGGAGGCTGCAGAGGGCCGGAGCAGGGTGAGCTTGTTTCAATCCGCAGTGTTGCTTATCTTCTCCACAAATCACATTTTTGGAGAGAACTTGATGTGTAATAATGGTGCAGTGATCTTGCTATGGCAAATGATTACAGATCATCTCTGTGTATGTAAAACACCTAATTAGACTCTTTATATTAGAACACAGTTACTAAGTGCAGGGCTTGCCTGTTTGGGATGTATGAATGCTGTGTGTGTGGCTTTTTAAAGGTAACCTGTCTCTTAAGGGAAGAGCTCTACYATAGCACTTGTCCAGGTCAGGCAGCACTTGGAGTGGGATGCAGCCTTCATCTCCTCTGTTTCCCTCAGAAGTGCTTACCACCTTCCATGTTCAAAGCAAACTTTCTTGGGGAGGGCAGGGGCTCTTTCTTAAAATCTTAATTTCCTAACTGGCCGTTGGTATTTTGAGATGAAAGATAAGGTGAGAATGTCAAGCAAACAGCTGAATCGGTCCGACAGCACGGTGAAGTTGGACTGTAACAACACTTCTGTATGCTTTTACCCGTTCAGTGTTTACATCTTCATTAAGTTATCCCCGTTCTACTGTTCTTCAGAAAGGTTGCCAAAACACTGCTCTCCGTTAAATCCTATGAGACTGCCTTTTTTAAGTTCACCATGATTTACTTGCTAGCTGACAAACTACTTCCCCTTTACTTCTGGAGAATGTGCACAAGTATAAATGGAACTTTAATATGAAGTAGGTCCACAAACGGCCCTTGGGTCATGGGTGAGCTCAGAGGCTAATACTGAGCCGTTGGCATTCTGTTCTGTCCAGAAATCCTGTAKTTAGAAACACAAACTGCTTATTTACTTCATTAACATTTGTTTCTTCTCCGTGATAATATCCTGTTTGTGTCTTGCTCAGAAATAGACACAGATTAATGCAATGTTGACAGCAAAATCACCAAGGAAGAAAACTGCTGTGCTAGATGAACTTCATAGGTCGTGTTCCTCAAGTTTCACAAACACTCCAAGATGACTGTTTGTGTAATAAGGCATGACAGGGATTGTGATTATCATAAAATAATCAAACCCCGGAGTATTTTAAAGGTGCAAAGCWTAGCCACCAGTGTTTAATTTTCTAGAAATATGATTGTGGTAACACCCACCGTCATCTGGCTTGAGATGCCATTTCTGCCTAATTAGTATGTACATACATGCTTAACTGTGTGYGTACATATATACACATACAGAAACTCCCTGGCACAAAGCTGTGCATGGTTTTTGCTGGAAGAGTCACATCAAGAAATTGGAAGTGAAAAAATGCATAGAATTTCCATGCTGAAGAGCTAAAATTTGCATCTTACTTCTCATGTCAGTAATAAGAAGAATTTATAGTCTATTTGTGATGCAGGCGTAGAGATGTATTACTGTAGTGCTGTATAACAGTGCTGATTCTGAAGGGTTTCCAAACATACTGGAGACAAGGGATTAGGGCAACAGTGTAACTCAAGAATTTAAAATTTGGGAAATCGATGAGTGTATCAGTTTAAATGTCTGGATTTTGATAGGAATTTCCACTTAGCCAGTGACAGCATGATTTGTCTCTTTCCTGATGCATTCTCTGCACTCATTATTCAGAACCTGAGTGGGAGACGCTGGTTAGGCTGGGTTTTTTGTGCACAAAAAAAGTAAGCTGAACTAGAACAGCAGTTTTTGTGTGTGCCAGCCTCCATCAGGCCTGTTTCTTTTTCTGTAGCATTGATTTAACTACCTTTCTCATACACAGAAACATGAATTTTGGGGAATGTAGAATGGCCAGATGCTTCACAGCCATGTTATTCACATCTACTCCCTTAAATGTGAGATCAGTGTGAGAATGTAAACCTGCTTTCATGAGAAAGTACAAAGTGTGTGTCTTGAGCATGGCAGTTCAGAACATCGTACTAAATCACAGGGACCCTTGTTAATGTCTTGTAGGAAACTTSCTTACAGTAAAAGTCTACAGGAGCTTGGAACACAACTGGCAGAATATAAAAATTCCCAATAAAGAAGGAATCTCTGGGGAAAGAATTTGGCCCCTGTTCAGAATACATTAATGGGAATCTTAAATGGTTCTCCTAGATAAGTTTTCTAATAATCTGTTTATTACTTGAAATAACTCTTTACTTCCTAAACACTTCCCTTTTTAAAATCAATCACTCAAGTTTTTTCTTGGCATCCCCTTGGCAGTGCCTATACTCATGTGACATGCATGCCTCTCTGTAAATGCTGGACTGAGCCACAAAACTTGAATCTGAATCAAATGCTTCTAGGGAAGCTTTAAAAATCATTTCTAATKCAGGTACGACTTTTTGTGCAATCTTTCCAAGGAGAAGTGTGTGTTGCTGCAGATCTTTGTGCTGAACTTTCACTGGCATGAATCTCTCGAATTCAGTGGAAGCTTATCAGGTGAATACCAGCATGAGATTCAAATTATTCTGGTCTTTTATAATAATAATAATAATGTAAATGCTTGGAGCTGAGCACCATTTTAGGCTCTCAGTTCTCTCATGGGTTGACCAAATGTCATAGACTTGAACGCTTGTGACTGATAGCCGGACAGCATATGTGGGTTGGCTTTGGATGCTCACCTAGGACGCAGTGCTAGTTTATTTGCATAAGCTCCCACTTTACTGTTAGTTGTGGGAGCATATACTGTGTTTTAGAACACAGGARCGGAGCTGTATGTGTCATACCTGTCACTAAGACAAATGTGCTCTCTCCATGGAAGAAAGGTCACAACTGTGGAGGAGAAAATCCTCTMTGAGGCAACTTGCATCTCACCTGAGCAGATGATTCACAAGTTTATTCATGTACCAAGGTTAGAAATGCCCTAGATGCTAGATTTTTGGCGCTGTTTTGGGTTAGCTGGTGATGTGTGCAGTGAGGCATACAGAGAAATGCACACAGCAAACTTAAAATCAGACTGACTCCTGAGGACAGGGGTCCACTGGAGTTTTATATTAAAAATACACTGTCATCTTTACAGTATTTCACTCAGTAATCAGTTTTTTTTAACATGGATCATCAGATTTTCAACATTATGAAGCACATACTGTCCACGGACCAGCTGCAGAGCGCTTACTGTGGCCTTGAAAACTGCACAGCAGTGCTTCAGGACATCTGATAAGAATATTTAAGATTTGAAAGCCTGAAAGAATCATTTCTTTGTGTGTCTGTCTTCAGCTGTGATACCATGCTTATTGCTCTATTAGCAGTATGACCCAGTTCAGGACTAATAGTAGTACAATTATTTTCATGATGTTGGTAGTTTTCTAGATGGCTTATAAATGTAAACAAAGTGTAAAAGAATTAGCAGGGCAGGTTAAACTTAATGCCAGGAAAAGCAAGTAGATGCACACTGCTAGGTTACAGATTAATTGCATCTATTTTCTACAGAACACAAAATAATCTACTGAACTCRTTGCCACAAAATAGCTCTGGGTGGAATTAACTGACCTTTCATGGATATAAAATGTCCTCAGGTGTGATAGTGTATTCTCACATTTCTGCCTACTGGGTGGTCTCCTCAGTGCCTGGGAAGGACAGGAAACCTCCTCCAGAGCAAGTTATTCCGTAATCTGAAGTGGGATCTCCCATGCTTTTGTGTCAAGCAGCTGACTGGCTTCTCTGGGGGACAAATTTTTTTTTTTTTTTTAAGTCATTTAATGACACCATAGCTGTTGGTCAGTGTTTGATCAGACTGGTCTGCCCTGGACAGTGGTGAAGTCTTGCTGGGCATTTGCAGCAGCAGCTCCACTGGAGTGGGCTCTGACCACAGGCAGTTGGAAAGCTGTGCAAGAGGCTGTTGGCAACAGTGGTTTACTAAGTGTTTTGATTTCARTGCTGTGTATGGAAGTGGTTTTATTAAGTCGTTCAGGATCCTCACTAAGGCTTTTTTTTTTTGTGTGTGTGTTTCTTTGGGTTTTGTTTTTCTTGTGTGATCAGGTTGTGTGTTGTTGTGGCTAATATCAAACCAATATGATGACATTCTGGAAGACGAGAAGCCACCAAGTTCCTTCAGGGAGTAGTGAGAACCTAGATGAGCAACCTTGCTGAAAGAGAGGCTGAAACTTCCCTAAACCCAGTGTCAGCTGAGCTGTGTGAGCACTGGTGCTCGAGGGGTGACTTGCTACTCTAAAGGGTGTGGGTCTAGTTAAAATCCTTATGATTTCCASTACAACCAGAAATTTTGTCTTCTACCAACTGAGTCTAGCTTGCATGACTCAGTGTAGCCTCTTCAAGTTAGTCCGAAGAAGGCAAAATTATTCTAGTTCTTGACAGTGTRTTTCTTTAGGCAAAAAATTATGTTACATTAGAAATTGGGTAAACCATCTTGTTCAAGTGAACTTTAAAAGCAATTTCAATGCGTATTCCTGATACTCTYGTGTAAAGACCAGCTCACCTTCCAAGAAGGGTAAGTTGTCATATCTGAATAAAAAGACGACAYTTGGTTTATGATGTGTAGCTTTTGAAGATTTAGAATAAAAAGGTAACTTAACAAATACATAGCTCTTTGAATATTCATATTTAAGTGATGCTCTTCAATGAAGAAGATTGTTGTAATAGTGTGTAATAGGGAATACTAAACAGTAAGGACGACTTTACTGTCACTTGTCCAGTCTGTTTTGTAATCGGAACTGTGCTCTCAGTGAGAGGTGGTGGACAAAGTCGCATCTTAAACTGACAGTCCCAGGGAGAAGAGCGTGTTGAGTTGCCAGGGAGATTGATGTACATTATTACCTGTGGCAGTGTCAAGCCACTGAYGGGAAGAGCACTTTAGGGGACCTTATTCTCTGGCTGTCTGCAGTCCGAGTTGAATGGTTTAAATACAGGACTCCAGCCTTCAGGGCCATCAGACACCTATCATTGCACTGATTTAAATAAACTATGGTGTAAACTTGCAACCTGAGATATTTGGGGGTTTTGACCCCACTCTTTCTCTCACAGAAGCTTCATCTTGTAACTATAGTAGTTTCTCCAAAGCCATTGCTCCGTTCTACAACTGTAAATGAGATGGTACTCAAAGGAGTATTAATACAAGCCCTATAGGCTTGTATAAATAAAAGTATAGTATGGATATTATTTATATTAGCATTTATACTCTACAGGTACAATATAAATAGAAGCCTCATAGGCCTGTATTCTATCAAGAATGCATTAAGAATCCTGGTAAAAGACTACTTTGTCTTTGAAATTTCAGCTTTCTCCCCCTCTGCCCCCCACCAAGACTTGCTCTGGGCTGCTAAAGTGAGCTAACTAAGTTTGTCCTCTTTATACCCATCTTATTCACAGATTAAAAACCTCTCACCCCCAGTGTACAGAATTATTGCTTTTGTGCTATTAATGATCAATGAACATGACATTGTGACTGCAATTAATACTTTCCCTTCTCCCTTTGTCGCTGGCTGGACTGTTGATGCAGAAGGCAAAGMAATGAAGTGAAATCCAGGGTGATGTGTAAGTGGGTCAATGCATCCTGTTCAGCACCTTTGCCAGGAATCATAAAGTGTGTGGAACATCTATTTAACTTTCCATATTTGGCTGCATCTCATTCAATTAGTCTATCAAATTCCTCATTAAAGTTCTTGAGCATTTAGATCTGCATAATTAAAATGCCATTATACTTGGAGGAGGAAAAGAAAAATCCTTTAAAGTGCTCTGTATCATTTTTTTTTTAAAAAAAAAACCATCGAGATGTGATAGTGCATTAGTATTCATTACTATTAAAACATGTTGAAAGTGAAGAGGAAAAAAACAATTCATTTTATAGTACCATCTCCAGGAATGAACTAAGACTTCAACTTTCTCTAGATTCCTTTAGTTTTTTGATTTGACTGCTGTGTGCACACAAGATTTGATTGAGAAAAGACATTTCAACTGGGCTGCAACTGTTCGCTATCTGAGCACGCCTATGTCACTGATTCCAGTACTGACTCTGGTGCTTTTTTGAAGCAATCTCTGCTTACAGGAGTGATCATTACAGTTCTATGAAGAGCACCTGTTCTCCTCAGTGACTCAGGATGCTAGGGTATAATAAGATGAAAACTAGAAATCCATCAACRTCTCAGTCTAGCAGGGGAGCTAGTTCAGAACTGGGTATGGTGCCTAAGCTGGGATTTAAACAAGGCTACTTGTGTATTTGAATAGTGCCATGGACTTTCCACTGAATCTGCTACACTATTGACATGGTAGCAAATATCTTGCTTTGTTTTTGTATATTTTTGATACAAGGGGCAAGAATAGGAGGCCAAACAAAGGCAGTAAGCGTTCGGTTGTCCCATAGCACTGTGCAAGCTGACCATGTCGGCGGGGATGAGCAACCCACAGAAAAGTGCAGCGACAGTAAGAGCTTGCGGGCCACTAGTGTGGTGCTTGGGTCCTTGTTACAAGTTACCTCTAAGCTTCAGTTTGCTCTGTTTTGTTGGAAAACTGTGTAATAAAGTATACTAATTCTCACTTCTCTTAAAAAGCAGAACTAGAATCCTGTATTATAAATCTATGTTTGTTTATCACTTTGAGTGTCCATATAAATATCTCATTTTTGTTTCAGAAGTTAATAAGAAACAGGATACAACATATTTGGAAATAATAATTTTAATATTCTGGGCTTGCATAGAATTAACTGTAGCAAAACTCAATTTGCTTTTCACATTTTACTACCTTTTAAAAATAATTGTATCCTTAGGATTTATAGTAATTGGATCTATTGCMTTTATAGTTAATTATGTATTTTTGATTAATGCATTCTATTTTGGAATCATTTGCTTGGAATATCTGATTGTGGTTTAATTTTCAGGTTATTGCTCTTAGCAACCTGAGGAACTGGCTTCTAGAAGCGATGTTAATGGGTTTTGGTAAGAAGTGTTATGGTCCAAGATAAATTTCTGTATTGCAGTTAGCTTTATATTGTCAGTTCATATCAAATACTAAAAAATAAACAGTATCAGGTAAACTTGCTCATAAACCGTGGCCAGAGAGAAGTTTAGAACGAGCTTTTAAAAGAAAAGTAGATGAAAACATTGCTGGCAATGCCAAAAACACCTGGGTTCTGTSTGGTAGAGGTTGCTGCAAAGCAAGATGTGGCGTTCAGTCTTTGTGCCTGTGCTGGATCTGGTCTTATCTGGGAAGCAAACAAGCAAGTTGAACTGTTTTATTTTACACTCTTCCCTTTTGCCAAATTTCTACTCAGATTTTTGCWTGGAGCCTTTAGAGCCTGAAGGCTGCTAGGTTCTGAGGTTATTTTAGTTTTCTCAAGCTTGAAATAATTAAGTGGCTCAAACAATTAGGCAAATGGTAGGGAGGGAAGATGTGTCTTTATTCTGAAGAAACCATGAAATAGCAAAAGCACCCATGTCCTCAAATTTTAGCAGATGTTTCTTTGCAGTAGCTGCACAGTATCMTAACTGAAGCTATGTATTTTTAGGATGATTGGGCAGAGATATCTAGATATCTAATGATGTCTATTACCATATCATGAGAAACTGTGGTCCATGGATATAAACTTTGTGATGCCCATGCTCAGTAGGAAAGTACTTCAACCTTGTAGAAGAAAGGGCGRTAGAGAGCAGACAGCGCGAAAGGGATGAAATAGCCTCTTGGGTACGGTGTTCCCACGGACTTTAGCTGAGGACTGCCACTCATGCAATGACTTGTCTCAAATCACCAGYGAGACCTCTGAGAGGATGGGAGTGTTGGGCCCTGCAGCTAGYGGCTGGCTGAGCTCTGCAGTCCTTGGCTGTTCGTGTGCCCCGTTAGRACTGGCCTTGCTCCGAGTTTGTGCCCGTGGAGGCCAGCAGCACGTGCCCGGGAAGGCCGGMCAGTCCAGAAGGCCAGTCAGAGGGCACTTAGAGCCCAGAGAAAGCCCAGCTGCGGTCTAAGGAGGTTTCCGGCAGCTTGAACTGCTCCCTTGTTCGCACGTTCTTGCCTCTGGACTTTGGAAAGTTCAGCCAACAGCAGCTGAAACACGACTGGAAACCCTGTGTTTGTGTTTTACTCAATGAACGCTTCTGAGGAGCCTTTTGCAGGAGATTTCCAGGCATTGGTGATGTGGATACTGTTAAAAGGCATTGCTATGCCAGCTAAAATATATATATATATATATATATATATATATATATATTTTAAGTCTAAACTTCTGAAAGTTGAGATGCTTATTGCAACACAAGGTTTCATGTTTTAACAATATTTGCTACCTTTGAAGGTGATAAATCTATCAGTCTTCAGATAGCCATGTTGCTCTCTATGCAGGAGTCTGCTAATTTCTGTGTTTATCTTCACTCATGTAACTGCCTCTTCTCTTTGGATTTGCTCTTTAAGACCTTCCTCCAAAACCTTGGCTGATTTCTGAGAGCAACATCAAAATGCCTCACACTGAGCAAAATGTGTGCGTGTATATAGATACAGAATTAGAGAAACCTCAAGAATAATGTGGATTCTTGTTAACGCTTTCTGAACATGAAAACTGCTACTCCTGAATGACCTGAAGTGTAAGGAAAACTTCAGACAGTTCTGTGCTTCTAAAGCAATTTTTAGTGCTTGCAGGTACTAATTAAGCTCCCAGACATGGTTGCTGGGTGTTTTAAGTAATGAATGTGGCTCTGCTGTGTAGTTAAAGAATAAAGTCCAAATAATAAAAAAAAAATCAAATATAATGATTGAAACTGAGGGTTACACTAGCCTTTGCATCAGGTTTCTTTWAAAATTCACCTTTATACAAATCTAATGAACAGGAACAATTTAAATGCTCTTCAATATCTAACCAATCGCATCCTAATTATTTTAATGGTGCTGAGAAATCACAGCTCCAGTTGCAGTTGATGGAAGTTGTGGTAGCTCAGCACTCCTGAAAACTGGCTTCAGGGAGGTGTCAGGATCTAGCAATGATCTGTCTCTCTGAGCTTAACCTGCTCTTTTAGTCAGAACAGAACTTCACAATTTTGGATTGGTTATTAAGGAAATCTTAACTTATGGAAAGCCTTGATGAACCCCCCCCCCCTTGGACTGCAGGAAATAAACATGAACCACCTCAGCCTGAGATTTTGACGTAACCTGGTTTCTCCTAATTACAAATGAACTTCTTGCAGTTTCAAACACATCAGAGAATACGACAAACTACTTTTGTGTGCAGCCATCTGCATAAGGAAAATAACTTAGTGCATACAACTGGTAACTTTAAATGGACCAGTAAACACAAGAGAGCAGTCTTATTTTTCAGTTAATCTTGTTTTGCAGTTGAACAGACAATGTAGATTTCCTTTATGAATTTTTAGTTTTTTTYCAATGGTGGTTTCAATAGTGTGAGGCATCTAGAAGTCTGAAGCTGTTGGATGTCCTGTATCTTTCCTATCTGCTAATAYATTTAATTCTAAACTATTCTCTGCGTGGAATATGATGGCAGTGTTTTCATTCCAATTTTCTTATCCGTTTGCTCCTCAGTGACCTGCTGCCGAGGAGAGYGAGGGGGAGGCAGCAGCAGAGCAGGGTCCCCGCTCGGTGCTGCGCGGTCCTGGCTGCAAGTGCTTCCTATTGCCCTGGCAGGTAACTGCCACCTACCCAAMTCAGAGCAACTTTCAGGCTCCCTAGACCTGATATCTTAATAGCATCCCTAGAAACAAAACTCAATAAAAACAATTGAATCGGGGCAGGCAAATYATTTGACCTTTTCTTTAAAACTACAGGATGTTGGGTGCAGCAAAATGACCTCAGGCTGGCGGTGTGAGTGTTTGTAGCTGAAAAGCACACTTTTTGGCTGTAGGGAGAGGCTGTGAGTTAGGGCTGTGCTAGGAGCTCTTACTATGCCAGGAAYGGTGCTGCCCCAGTGTGAGGATGCCCTCGATGCCGCTCCTTGTCGCCCTGCCTGGATCAGGACCCGCAAAGTGCAGTGCAGGCACCCGTACCGTGCTGGCTGCTTGTGAAGGGGAGGTTTTCTAGCTGTCCTGCATCTCCTTTGAGGCTTGCAGTGGAGCAGAGCTGGAGGACACAGAAGGGCTGGTAGTACTGTGGGGAGCGGTGGGACCATGAGGGGCTTAACTCCCTCCAGGTATAAGCTCTAAAGCCTTATAAWATAGGTTACTATTTTGAATTACTTTAAACATTATCCTAAGGCTACACTTATTCGGATGACTCAAACTGTCAGTAATAACTGTTTCAGGGTCTCATTTGGTGTTCAGGTCTGCAGCTGTCACCAGAAACCACTTGGTTGATTTCTTGTGAAGAAATTAGGCAATAATGGTGCTAATCATTGAATGTGGTGTTGTGTGTGCTGCCTAGCTGCTCTTCACTGGGGACACGGGCTGCCTGGAGCATCACTACGTGCCATAAATCGCTTTCCGCAGCCAGAGCCCGGTTGGGTCTGCTGGCACCTCCTTGCCTGTCCACAGGACTGAGCTCAGGCACTGCAGCTTCTGCAGTGCTTCTGGCATTTGCTGGCAGGGGCTTCTTGCTAGCATGCTACAAGCTATTTGAGCTGGCTCTCAAAATATATTTGACATGGCTTGGTGTAATGCAAATCTGAAGCAAAAAAAAGAAGTATGTGGAAGAAGTATCTGGGTTTAATGGTTCAATTTTTGTCCATCTCCAGTTACTGATCTTATCTTCTGTAGGTATTTCTATTCATTTTCCTGCTCTCCCTTTTCCCTGGCTTTTTTAAAACTGATTTTTCTGCTCTACATTCCCTGAAACTAATCAGCTATGTTTGACGTGCACCAGAGCAGTGTATTCGTAGCTGTATCGGTGTGTGCAGAACGCAGGCTTTTCTCAAGCTTCTGGCACTGAGCTGGTGAAGAAGCTTGGTGTTGAATGAGTACCAGGCTATCTGCTTGAAGCCCTGGCTGATGGAGGTTTGTGTGGTTGCATGTGTCCAAGGGCCCAGTCCTCCTGAGATCTGCAACTTTTTTCTGCATATTAAAATTACAAAGTGAATTATGTTATTTAGTAGGGGRTTGGAACTGGGCAGCTCTTATCCATTCCCTTGTATCTCTTTATCCCAGAAAGTTTTGCAGCAATTAAGTTAATGCCTAGGTGTAACCTGGTCAGGGTTAAGCCCTGGGCAGACTTACCTGGTGGTTTGATGTGGTCAGTCATCACCGGTCACTATATTGCTTGTTTTAAGAGGCCAAATACTAGTAGCAATTTAAAAATCTGTATTTTAAAGACTATGAGAGTCAGTCTCCTGTGATTTTAAAAAAAGTTTAGCATAAGTGCAGTGTCATTCAGTCCTACACTGTTAAGACATTTTATTGCAAAATGTCCTGGTTTTAATCTATAATCTGGCAGACAGCACAGCCTTTGGGATTTATGGAAATCTTCAGCTGTGGAATATGCAGTATTAGCCTTTGTAGGATTTATGGCCACATTTSTTCTCAAAGAAGAAAACGTTTCAGACTTGAAAATTTAAAGCCCATACATTTATAAATTTCCAAAAGGGGAGTTATCTAAATTGGGATGAACTTCTGGCTTATTTGAATTTTAAAACATGAATGCAAAGTACGCATGTGGTGATGAGGGACAGGTAATGTATATGTGTACACAGACACTTTAGCTTCTAATAAACCCTGAGAGGCAGGTTCCTTCTCCAAGAGTAGAGGCTTCTCCATAGCTACCACAGTTGCACTATTTAATAGCCCAAATTAAAATTAAGCTCAAAGTACATCATGCTCTGGATAGGGCAAATTTTCTAAGGCTTTACACCACTACACAAACCTGTTGGCTTCTGGATCAATGTCTTCAGCTGAGATGGCAACTTTTTTTTTAACAGTTCAAGCTGGGCTTATCACAGAGCAGGTAGTTTAATTCACGATCATATTCAATATGTATTTAACTGCATATAGAAAAGTCTTTTTGTGGTGCATCAGTAACTTTACAATAATAGAATTTTTATGGATGGATTTTTGGCTGGACAGTTTTGCCAGACTTTAACATAGAAATATGGGCTCTATAGAATTAGTGTGAAGCTGTACAAGCTTTTCTATAATTAGCTTGGTGTTAAGTGAGCAGCTAAAAATCAAAAATGCAGAATGTTTTTAAGCGTGTTCACATGCAATTGTTCATACCAGCCTGGTCATTAAACAGCAGCTTCTATTGGTATCTAAAAATGGAGAACAAGAGATGCGTTATCTTTCATGGAGGCTCAGCAGCTCTAAGTGCTTCCTGCAGAGCCCTGGCTTTTCCAGCTGGGATCCCTGCTCTGGTTCCTTGCAACTCTCTAATAGACCTAGAGAAAGAAAAATGTTCATCTCTATTTTACAACCAAAGGATAAAATTGGATATGTGGCTGTGCTTTGGAAAGAATGTATTAGGAATTTCCAGCAGTCATGTCCCTTAAATTAGTTTTTTTATACTCGCTGTGCAGCCTCATGGGCTGGCTGTGTTTACAGTAGGCTGCTGCATCGCCTCTGAGCAACCTGATGCGAGTGTCTGAAGGCTTGTTGGGATGTCACCAAAAACGGCTGCTTTTTGGTCATACGTTTTTGCAAAAACTATCAATTTCCATGCCTCTCTTAGCAGTACCAACTTACTGTTGTTGAATATTTAATGTTTCCCTGAAAAWCTACTTGTACTTTTCACTGGAGTTGAACTGCTCCATATTACTGTTTTGTACTTGCTCTCCTTTTCTCTTGCTATTTTTTATTTTTTAATAAAAATGCACTAGTGTTGCATTCAGCATTTCTCCTCCTTATGCATTCATACAACAATGATTTGTAGAGGAGTCAAGTATCTATTTTGTGGCTGGTGAACAACTCAAAGGTACAGTGCTTTCTGAAATCAGTACAGAAGATACAYGTAGAAAAACAATGACTCTTGATACAAGGTACGCTTTATTCCACTTTCAACATTTTTCCCAAAATATTAATCTATTTTATTTACCCTGTCTGCAAAACATGTAAACGCCTTTGTTCTTACTTTTTTTCTCATTGCAATATTACCCCCCCCCAAAAAAAAAAAAAAAAAAAAAAATCTTCTTGTATGTCCTCTAAGAACTGTGGCAGAGATTCTGGTAACATTTATTGAAGTTTTCAGGGTAATTGAGCTTTGATGGAGCATAGACACAGAAATAAGCTGGGCAACTGCCAGCAGCCACTTAAATGCAAAGAGATATTTCCAGTTTGAAGTAATACGCACAGAACACACTCAGTAGCAAGAGCTGACAGGATAAAACCTGGCTATAGGTCACCAGCATTATCTTCATATGTGGTTAAAACTGGGATTTTGTATAAAGCAGTTCTAAATGACTTTCTAAGAAATTAAAGAAAGAAACACTGACTGGTTTCTTTATTACTCAAGAATTGAGCTTCTTATAGAGTCCTCCAGCTATAAACGTAGTGCTGTCCTTGGTTAAGTGCTATTACCATTTAACCACCTCTCAGGCATGTAAGGGTGCAGCTGGAAATCCTAGTAATTATGGTTGGCCATAAATTGCTGCTCCGCTAATGCGGAAATGTGGCATGAATGGTAAACTGTCCTGGGCTGATAGCATGTGAATGTTGTGGACATGTGTAACATGTGAAATATCCATATTTGCGCTGATTAATTAGGATAAGCCACCTATTTCTGGGCACTTCAATGCTGTAGCTGGGAAGAGGCAGGTACCTGGCTGTGAGTGCAGCCTGCACTGAGATGGTGAGGATGCTCAGRTTGGGCATGGCCTTTGCTCTTTCCCTGTTTTTCAGGATTGCAGGGATTTGTGGGGGGGACTCCAYTTCTTAACCTCAAGAGCATTGCTGTGCAGAGTCCCATGGGAAAAACTGAGGCTGGGTTGTGAAACCATGGAAGCGCATAGTCATGCAAGTCTGTAAATTAAAGAACCCAAATCCCCTTTTGGGCTCAGGTGCCAGCAAGACATGACCCCAGCAAGTCGGTGGTGGCTCCAGGCA
This sequence comes from Rhea americana, assembly GCF_003343005.1. NCBI lineage: Eukaryota > Metazoa > Chordata > Aves > Rheiformes > Rheidae > Rhea > Rhea americana. Next base: position 2,009,060 of record NW_028186756.1, read on the forward strand.
GCTCAAACTGATAAGAGAGGATTGAGGAAAGCACTGTCTTGTTCTGCTGTCTTGCTGCTTGTGGTGTTTATAGCACAAACGCCCAACAGGCATGCCGCGATGCTTCTCATTCACGGGGCACTCTCCAGTGGCAATTTATGGCTGGATTAAAGCCCCTTTGAGCCACCCTAAGTGGTACAAAGGGGATGAATCTCAAAATGAGCATGCTCTTTGTTATGCTCACCAGGTGCACTCTTYACCAGGTGCCCCCCTCCTCCTTGGCATGCACATATATGACTCTTGGTTTGTAATAGCTGATGGGTAATCTTCTGTTTTGCTAATGCACTTTGCCACTTAAAGCTGGGTTGGGAGGAACTGGCAGGAATGCACTATGTGCTCAACCCTGAATGCGTAGAGCTGCTCACTGCACAATCGCGTAGTGACCCCTTTATCTTGTCTCGTGCTCCTCTGGAGAAACAGGGAGTTTTTGATGATAAAAATTATAATTAAGATAATTGAGTGTTAATAAAGATGTGTTAAGCACCATTGTGGCACAAAAGTGCTTTAAGAGCAGTTGCTGGTCTTGCAGTGATCTCGCTTGGGTGTGCCAGAGGTGTAGATCACTGACTCTGCAGCTGATGGAGCCATCTCTGCTGCACTGTGTGCAGGGGCAGCTCCCCAGCACACCTGCACCCGTTCTGCCCCAGAGCCCTCTGCAAGACCACGTGTTACTCAAGTATAGTTAAGTATGTGCAGTGTACATTCAAGAAGAAAGGATGGGGCTATTGTAAAGCTTTACGAATTCTTCTTAGGCAAGCTTGGAGGTGTTTCTGCACCACTGTCATTTGTAGGAGCAAATAAGCACTTGGAAGAACAAACCTAATGAAATTCTATTATTTAAATGGGTTGACTTTTCTTTCAATTTTGTTATACTGATATAATTTCCAAAGTCTGGGAATGTGGCAGTGATTCAAGTCTGAAGTACGTATAGTTTATCAAAGTGAATCCAAATGGAATATATTTCCTAATGTTTGCTGCATAATAATATAGAGGACTTTTTCTTACCTGTGTGTGTAGATTTGGGGGAGAAAGATGTGGTGTCATTTCAGCAATTTCCACACATCTAGCGAGAAAGGACAGAAAATTCTAGGTTTATTTTCAATGCACACCTGATTTGCTTTAATGGTAGATGCTAGTCTGCATGATATTCTATTGCTTAGTCTTTTATAAACACAATTTTAGGCTACAGACAAAAGGTTTACTTTAGAAGTGCCTCTCAGTTTTGCAGCATTTTCCTATGCAACTTGCATAAAAATCCGGCTGATCCTAAAATCAGTGTTTGTGTTCAGTAAACTCTCCCTAYGTATGAATTTCTTGCCTTACAAAGAGTCAGGTAAGAAAAGCCGTGGTGGCATGGAATGATGGGAAGCCCCCAAGTACTACCCCAGTGACAGTGTGACCGGTTCCTGGTGTACCGGAGCTCCATAGTATGGCAGGATAGGTTGAGGACACATTGTTTTTGTGCTAGTTGCCTACCTTCATGTAACATTAGTGTACAGTGTCTTACTATCTAACAATGCTGCTGCTGTTTGAGGAGATGGAGACAGCACTTGCATRCTAACAATAACGAAGGAATAAACACTGTTTCTCTGGAAGGCAGAACTGGGACCTGAAACAGCAAGTGTAAATTAAATAATTAGAATCATTACTTCTGCTTCATCTAGGATTTCTCTTCATTGGCAGGAATGGCTAGCCCACTTCTGTGCAGCAAGGAGGAGCAGGCTTCTCCTGTGCAGCAGCTTGTTTCCTCCCACCTCCTGAGAGGTGCCTTGTGGGCATTTTATAAACCTGATCAGGATCCTGAAGCATGAGCTTTTGTTTGCAGTGTAGGGCAAAACAATCTACTGTGCTAGCTAGAGGCAGAGGAAAGGATGAAACGTATCTGGAAGGATGTCCTGTCGTTCACAACATGGAGCAAAAGAGCTGAGGGCTACAGTCCTGYGTCTTCTGTTGGACTGGCTCATCTGCCTTTTCTTAATTCCTAGGGATTTTTGRCTGATGAAAAGATCAGGTCTATCAATTTGGAAGAGGAAATCAAATGGTATATCTTTATAATATAAACTGGATATGTTTCCTTTATCTTTTGCTATATGCAGGGGATTTTGCATCAAAGTATCTGCTTACTATTTCAGTRCTTTCTTTCTGCAGACATCTTCGTCTGCTAGAGGCGTATAGATACCTCATGAAAGCCCACAAAGATGAAGCAAATTCAGCACTCCAAAAGTTTACAGATTTTTTTTTTTAATGGCTATTTACTATTTTCTAAGCCTCTGTCAGCAGTGACTCTGGGAAACTGTGCATTCAAAATTAGTCATCTTGGTTTGAACACCAAACTTGCTGATGGCAAGAGGAAGCAGAGTGCACAGGTCCTCTGAACAGGGAGGTWGGAGTCTAGGTCTCTACTCCAGCACTGCCCTGCAGTCTGCACCTCAGCATAGCAAATATTCTTGTTACTTGTATCATCAGCCAAGTAGCTCCTGAGAGCTGGAGGACCGCAGAATGCGGTGGGTCCCAGCCACCACCTATGGTCTCTTAAACTTGGGGGAGAGGGAAAAGGCAGTGCTTTATCTAGAGGTGTTACTACCACTAAGATGCATGGAGTGAGCTGTTGCTGCTGGAGGTTCTCTTACAGCTTTGCTTTAGGCCTTTGTAGTTGTTGTTGAGATATTACAGGTTGTCCCAGCATCTGCAGAGAGCAGGAAGACCATGAAGCGGTGGTTTTATTTCCCCCTGTTAGACTGTGCACCCTGCCAGWTGTGATGTGCAAATGTGATGAACTATTTCTTTGGATGCACAAATGAGCATGTGCTGGGTCTCCTCCTTTCCCCAAGAGGACAGCTCTTCTCTGGGGGCTATTGCCAGTTGCCGGTCCAACCTGTGGCAGTGCTGGTTTGAACCTCTAATGAGTGAGTACTTGGCCAAGCAGATAGATACTAGGACCTCCCAAGGCACTGGTTTCTTGACTTYTCTGCAAACAGGTTGATATCTGTGGTGAGGATCATGTTGCTGGTCAAACACACTAGCAAATGTATTTTGTGGTTATTTCTGCAATATCAGTAGCTCCTACAATCCTTTCACTGACTCACTCCCACTCTGTGGGGCTGTGCTTAATCTTTAGTCTATTAGAAAGAAGCTTGGTCTGAGGGGAGAGGGGTTTTGTTGTACACTACCGGCCAGCTTAATGCTGATGCTGAGTTTCTGAAAAGGCGTTGGAGGGTTCCACTATAGTCAGCCTTGCTCCTATTAAGTCATCTCATGATTCTCCTCTACAGACAATTCTTTACCTATGAGAATTTGTTTTCATTATGTTCTGAACTGAAAACAAGTAGCAAAGGAGTTGATTCGGATTATATTGTTTAAAGTTTATTTTTTAATGAAGTCCAAGTTTCCTCACAGTATTAATTCTATGATACTGAGGCTTCATGCAGGATGACCACAAGAGAAAACAGTACAAAAAGTTATGATATTAAATTCAGTGTGCTTAAACAAATCTCTCCAGTCCACTAATTCCTAAGTAAATGGAGATTTTTTTTTAACTTTCTGACTGAGTTACTATATGTCTACAGAAGAAAAGACTGGCTAAATCCCTAAATGGCATTCTGCATTTCTTCCTCAGCTATTTGGAGTGAAGGATGAATTTTTAGTTTCCAAAATATAGTCTAAAAAAATTCGGAAGTTTGTGATGGCTCTCTGGTAAGTTCCCACTACTTGGCACTCACCTGCTTTCCTGTGTTCCAATTAGTAACAAAGATAAGACAAGGGAAACAAGAAAGTTAAATTGACCAGTAGTGCAAGAATAACTCAATATCCTTGGTATTCCAAGTATTTTTAAGTCCCAAGTATAACTTAATTTCACTTTCCTCTCAATGTTTTATGACTTTCACATTACTGAATGTAAGAAAGTACAGTAGCATTCCTGAGCAAGTTTGATATCAGTTACAACTGCTTATCTTTGCAAAGGTCACTGAACTGGGACTTTTGCACAAGGGCACTCTAATACTACCTGTGAAGCAACCTGAAGGAAGCAATTGCATTAAAAAGGTGATGTTTTCTCAAACACAAAATTAAAATACAGGTCTTTATACAACCATATGTAGAGAAATTGCTTTCAATTACCCACACAGCACAAACTCGCATCAGTACAACATCAGGTGGCCTTTCTGTGTGTCCTTTCACAAGCCTTGAATTAAGGGTTTATTCCCCCTGAAGTCATTGTAAGGGATGATCTGAGCAATTCTGTGGAGCTTTGCTTTAATGGCCCACCAAGTGGGATATCAGGAGCTTTGTGGGCTGTATTGCGATCTCATCYTCCTGCTTTGCCCAGGTGTTTTTGCACACTTCCACACGAATTTTAACTATTGCACCATTCTCAGTGAATTAAACAGGCAGTTATTAGCTGTTGTTTGGTGCCTGGATTGGCTCTGCAAATGAGGTCTGTGATGTACCATAGACAAGTCTTGAACTAGTTCCACTATAATCTTTCAGGATGTGATCTTTGGCATGGGACACCAGAAGTGAACGTTCCTCTAAGCTGGAAATTTAAATTTCCCTGGCAGAAGTCACTGCTAATCTGGTGCTCTGAGCTGATGTCCAAGAAACGAGAAAAMACCCTTGATGAAATAGCGCGTGTTAAAAATGCAGAAATATGCCCTCTGCCTTCTAAAGCAGGTATGCAATCAGGATTTTGGGGTTAATCCCAAACTCTTTTCTAAAACATTATCAATCTGATAGATATAATTTTGGATGCACTTGTTAAATCTGAGTTTATAAAACATAGCGTGCATGTGTACATGTATATACACACACTTATGGAGCTGGATGGTTTAACAAAGTACTGTAGAGCCACTGGTGGTARAATTGCTGGAAAAGTAATAATGTCTCCTGATTAGCTGCTTGTTTTCTCCAGCTGTGCTGTTTTCACCACACTGCTAGGAGTAGATGCTTTGTTTCCTCTGGGGTGATGCAACCTGATTTTAAAAAGGAAGTCATAAACTATAACATGATACTGGGAAATAAGTGTTATTAAATGAATTAGCAGATACTAGGCTGCTGAAGRCTGTCAGGTTCTACAAAATTAAAGTGGAAATGGCAGCTTTTGTTTTATGTATTGGATTTATTTTCAGAGGCTGAGGACAGGAAATGCAAATAGTGTGAAGCTGAAGGATTCTAGTGGCTGTAAGAAAACAGGAGTTGTCTTTTTTAAAAAAAGATGCATTTTTGACAAAAAGAAATGATATCGAGGCTGTCTGCAAATGGCTGCTGTGATTAGCGATGTGTCTGCAGATAGTTAAAACTAGACCTTGGAAGTGCTGCCCGTTAACCGCTCCCCTGCCGAAGGGGGCTCTGACAGCCTCCCAGCGCCRCCGCYGCTGCAGCCGCCGCCGTCTTCGGTAGAAGTCTGCTGATGTCTCTTGGCTGGGCTCTGGCYGAGCAGATGCACGAGAGGGAAGCTGGCACGCTCTGCGCGCCTCCCCGGTTACGGATGTTCTACCATCTCCTCTCATAGCGAGTTTGGGAGGAGGGCAATAAAACACTTGCAGGTTTGATTTCTTTTGTAAGTAGGAAGATGCTTCAATTTTCGGGATGCAAACTGGGAAGAAAAACCACAGAAAACACTGTGCTTCTGACACATTTGAAAATACGGCTCTTCTCCATCCCCCTTGCCTTGATTTGAGGGAGCACCTCTGTCTCCCTGGTCTTGGGGCAGCTTTGAGGGGCTTTAGATCTGTTTTGGTTTTTGTTTYTTTTTYCCCTCTGTGTTGTTGAATAAGCAKAGTGCTTYCCCCTGGGAACACACGAGGGGATTAAGGTACCGTATTGTACGTCTCTGCATAAATCTCTATGGGAAGTCAAAGTTAATTCACTACAACCGTGTTTATGCCCTGAAATTTCATTGGAAAGTACTGTAGTTCCTAATCTTGCTGTCCATGTTCACTAATCTAARAGAGTGAAATAAGATGATATCATCTCATTGGGACCAATTTTCTTCCGTCACATTTAAGCAGTACAGAGGTTTCAATGATTTAATAGCCATATTTCACTGCTTAACAAGAACATTATAATATTTTTTTAGTCTGTTACTAGTGTCCCTTTCTTGGTGCGCTATTATTAAATATAGATTTGTTTTCCCAGGAATAAGAAAAGGTACCTTGCTTTATTTTAGATCTTCCTATTGGTCTCCGAAATTAGTTTGTGCAACTTCCTCTCCTTCTCTAAGCTATGGCATTAGCATATTCAGTTGGACTAAATACTAAATAATGCTCTTAAAYAGATGAAGCTATTAATCTGTAGAAAGTTTCCCACCCATCTCCTAATGGCTCAGATCCAAAGCTAATGGGAGCTGGGTGTTCTGCTCTTCCAGGTCCCAGGGAAAACGTGTCCAGCAGATCAGATTGGGTTGTTCCCCTAGAACGGAGTTTGAGAAAACACTAACTTTGGCAGTTGCACTGAATTAGATTGGTTACAGTGTACGATCATTTCCTTTTAATGATGCTCCTCATGCAGAACAGAGAATGAGAGCTGATCATATGGAACACTTTTTTTGGCCTTTAGCCTTTTTACACTTAAGCTCTGTCAGGTAATGAGCAGGAACATTCTTTTCAAATATAACCAGTGTTTAATGAAGATGCATGAAATCTTGCCTATTGCAAAAGCCAATTCACTGTGAGAGACAAAGTGGCATTTTTTTAATTCATGAATAGTAATTGGTTGTTAAGCAGATTTCTATAGTGCACCTTTTAAAGCTTTTCTTGAAGAAAACTATGTCAAGAGAATTTGCTTGCAACATAAACAGTCCCAAACTTGTCTTGGTGGGCCGCAGTCCTATCCTTGTTGAAAGCATCCCTTGTACTTTTGGGAGAGATCAGCTTCGCGCCCTTGCCCAGTTCTCTGTTTGCAGTGAGATGTCACACTTGTCTTGTTATCATGCAATGAAATTAGTCTTTAATGGTTTCCATTTGTCATGGTGGGATGGTGATGTTCCCTGCCTGACATGAGACTTCCTGAAGTCAGACATGGAGAGGCAGAGAGGCCTTTTTGCCTGTGATACCTGCTGGCAGTAATACGGACAGCAGCACCAGGCTGGGATATTGGGAACGTGCCTGTTGGTAGACAATGACTAAAGCCCAGCTGTGTAAGATGGCAAGATTTCTATGAATGATATATCTTTTTGTTTTGAAATTAGCCACTCAGTTTAAACTTTTCTGGAGATTTTGGATGCCTTTGTTTACTCTGAATGTGCTTTTTGTGCCTTCTCTCTGATGAGGCAGAAAATGCGCTTTGAAAATCTTTCGCTGTTTTTGTTAACCTATTCAGTTGTGTAGCCTGCAGCTTTGGCTAGTGTGGACGAATGTTTGACCTYTTGGTTTCAGTGGAATCTGGACTTYTGGGGATGTCTTTTCAAAAACAGTCATTTGATTTCAGGGGGAATTGACTGTATTGCAAATATTCTAGTCAACTTTGAAAGCGCAAATGAAAGTTTTGTGGGAAGTCATAATTAAGGTTTAGAAAACAGTAGGGTGCATAGTGCTTTGTGTCCATCCTGGAAAGTGTGAGGATGACAGGTGTTTTTTATACTTTATTTCAGTATCTATATTTCTCAATTGGTTGCGACTGCCAGCTGTTTCCCCAACAACCTGTTCAGGAATGGGAGGACTTTACTGGTCCATAAAAATATGCCTCTGCTGTTGCCACTAAACTTTATGTAAGCCATAAAGTATCTTTTGGCTCTGACTTGAAACACAAGGAGCATGTTTGCACAATGAACATCAGACGTCGTCAATGTGGAATGTCTGTTGGCAGAGTTGTCCACAAAGATTTTCTTTTTTTTGTCAGCCAAATGTTACTTCTATGTCTCTCAGAACTCCTGTCCGTCATGAGAWAGGAGGAATAACAGGTATTAAAATTGGCTAAGGGCCACCTTATTTTTTCTGTTGCTAGCCTTTTGAGTAACTCCTGGCAGCAATTACATATCAATTATTATTTTCGAGCCTTCCTTATTTGGCTGTGAATACTGGAGAGCTCTATCAGAAGTCTTAGGGCAATGAAAGCATTAAAGTGTGTGTGTGTGTGTGTGTGAATATGTGTACATATACATCTGATATCTGCAGTGTGATATAGGTCTTTAAAAAAAAATAATGTGGGAAAGGTCAAGGGCTAGAATTAATTTCACCAGTTTCTGACATACTAGTGATATCTAAGGTCACAATATTTGATTCAATTTGTGCTGTACTTGGAATAGAAATATCAAAGGAGTTTTATATTTGATATGTGCTAAATCATAGTTACTGAAACTATGTGTAGGTGAGGAAATAGGCTTTTCAGAATCTGTCTAAATGCTTTTTCCAGGCTTCAACATTTGTAAAATATGAGGAAATAATAATAAATTGGAAGTACCAGTGTAATTCATAAATAATCAGTCTCGGAACCAGTTAAATATTTTTCTAGAATGATCCTTGTATAGATGTTATGCTGATGGAGTCTGCACATAGAGGCATTGTCAGTGCAAGGGAGAACTAAAATGTCATGCAGAAAATAGTGGATGGCCACAAGGACTAAAAGAGTAAAAGTAAGCTACCAGTGTGGAAAGCAGAGCCATGCATACAAGAAATCCTAACGCTAACTTCTGCTGTGAGGTGAGAATTCATGTGGTGGAAAGGTTTTACRTGGTAAGTTGATAATAAGGTGACTACGGTTGCCAGAGTGAAGGAGCCATAAAAATGCAAACAATCTTTCAAASCACTGAAAGTTATTTCAAATAGAAAAGGAAATATTCCGATATTGTAACTGCACAAAGCTGCTTTTTAGCTGTCTACTAGAACACCAAGTAGAGTCCTGGCCAGTCATGCTCAAGGAAAAGCATTTCATAATGACAGTGGAGCAGAGGAGGGCTGCTAGGCAGGTAAGGGTTGGAGAGCCTTCCTYGTAAGAGAAAGTTGGTGACATCGGGTTTCCTGAGACCAGTGTCCAAAGYTGAGACCCCTTGATAAATGACAGGGAGGTAAACAGCAAGGAGGGGGGAAAAATTCAAGAAATGTTGAGGTTCAGGTAAAGAATAGCTACGAAATCCCTGTGGATGCCCTRGTGAGTGGTTCCTCACCTCCATGGTGGTCAGGCTGGGCAGCAAGAAGGCACTGTTCCTGGGGCCTGACTGAAGAGGCTCCTTCCTCTYGTGCCTAGGAGTGAACAGCTTCATCCTAGGAGGAAAGAGCCCATAACAGTCAGCAAGAAGCATGATAATCAGGCTTATATAGCAAGTGCCTCTGGAAATGATGCCAAACGGGCATGGCTAAGGGGCAACCATGCTTATGTGTGTCTTGTAGCAGCTGGCAAGCAGGTCAGACACCTGCAGAGTTCCATGTTTGTGTTTAGAAATAGCATCTGTTGGGATGTGCTATTTTAAAGCATGAAGAAGGTCATGTCTTCACATGCAAGTCACGTGGCATGCAACTTTTTAAAACACAGTACAAGGTTGTGTGAAGGCTCTTTTTTTTTTCCCTAGTGTCCTATGAATATACAGGAACCTTCTTCTGCATGGTCTTTGCCATTGCTGTATCTCACACTTCAGGATATGAATGAATTTTCATGCTGTTTTGCAGGGTTCTTACACAAAGTATTTGCCCACATTTTGCAACTGAGGGACTAAAGTGAAGGATAACTTTTTACTTGTGTCTACCCATGGCAAAGCCCATTTAAATCAGGTTTCTGAATCCTTCCTTAGTGTCCTAGCCAGAAAGCCATTCCTGTTTAAAGGGTGTTTATTATGGTAAGGGGAAATTRGCAACTGAAGGCCAGTGCACGTGTTAAGAGGTAAACTTTGTACGTGTTTTCCTGCAAGTTAGGGTGGGAGATACCAGCCAGTCCCATGGATCTGCCTGAGCAGGAAGCAAAGCATTTGACTGTATATTCACTGAGGTTAGAAGAAATAATAAATGTATAAATATATTTAAAATATTTATCTTTACGGAACTTTAAAATTCTGTGTGATGTTTTAGATGGTGATTAACGAAAGATGTTCAAAGCTTTTATATCTGTTCTCATTGTTAATTGTGGATTTGTTTGCCCAAAAGCTATTGAGAAGCAAGCAGTAACACTGTGAGGGTATGGGAATGGTGTGGTACTGACCGAAGCTTCCCTCCACCCCTGGGAAAGAAGCAAAACCAAGAAAATCAAAATAAAAAGCAGGAAGGAAGCATACTGTGAACATGCTGAATAATAAAGCCAGTTTGTGTAAATCAGCATTGCACACCCAAGTAAGCATCCAGCTACCAGCTGGCATGCTGTGCGTAAGAGACTGGGCCCCAAAGTTCCGATTCATCTTGAGGTTCTCCACTGCAGTCAACAAATGAGCAAATATTTTTTTAAAGAACTTGTAATTAAAACTGGAATCCTTGATTTTTTTTTTAACACTATAAACATCTTATTCCTCAGCAGTGCTGCTGTTCTCTGCTATCCCTGTGTGAGCACTGGGATTTTTCCTGTGCTCCCATATGGTTTCACGGTTTCATTTGTGCACTTGTGCGAGCGTGTGCGYGAGGTGCTAACGCAGCCAAATCCCCAGGTCTGAGCGCTCCTGAGCCACAGAGTGTTCAAAACCCAGATCACTCCTGCAGCTTGAGCCCTTCTCTAATATTTATTCAGATTTATGATAAATGTACTACTTTCGAACTAATTCTTCATAATGTATCCAGTTGTTCAGGGATGGCTACAGTGCATAAAAATCACGCGTTTATCTTCGCCAGCAGACGTTTAAGCCTCTGCTCTTCAGGGCTTTATTTATTCCTTCGCTTGTTTGATAGACGGCAGCGGGTAACACTTTCCTAACCGGGGCTGTCTCCTTAGTTTCTGCCTTTGGTATCACCCGCCACGCAGCAGCGGAGAGGGATCCCCCGCCCCGAGTCCGCGGCGCCGCGCTGTGCCCCGCTCGC
>NW_028186756.1:2020186-2104007 GCF_003343005.1 Rhea americana
TTTCCTCCTCCCCCCCTGCTTCTTACTAGAGAAATTCGTGTTATCTCAGCAATTAAGGAGAAGCGCCAGCGCCTAGGGCTCCAGGCGGAGAGGGGGAGTAGCAACTTGCACCAGGTAGGAAGCCCTTTCAGCATCCTCTGTAAGCCGCGCGGCGCTGCGCCTGCTCGCGGTGGGACCGTGCCGGGGCGCCGGCGGGGGCACCCCGGGGAGCCCGGACCGCCGGTGACCTTCAGGGTGCCCCTCGGGGAGGCGCCGGGGCCGAGGGCTGTGCAGTAAGGCAGCGGGCGCTTCATCCCGCTGCTCGGAGGTGCGCCTTCAGCATCGGGGAGCAGCTGGGGGGAACTGCAGCTGCCTCCCATCTAAGAAACTGTGTCACAAATGAGTAAAAATTAGCCATTTTATAATAACCGAGGCAGCTGCTCTGGCATTTTTAGCAGCACTGCTGTATTGCTTTCCCAAACTTATTACCATAAATTCTGTGTGCGCTGTAAAGCAAGCAGATATGCTTTAGTGTATTCAAAGTTATTCTGACAGTTATGTACCATTATATTTTCATAGACCCTTATGCATATTTTATCAAGACTTATTTTAAACTTTCCTCTGGCAGCCATGTCTTATGTGGTAGCTTAAATTCCTGCTAACAAATAATGAGTGTAGTAATTGTGAGCTGGTTACAACATCTGCTTTACAGTACTGCCTATGGAGAGCCTGCTAAGCTGCAGGCATCTCCTGCGACGTTTGAGGGATGGAGTGGGATGGAGCCCTAGGTCTCCGTRTGCTCTCTTCTGCTTTAGTAGTGTGGAAGGACAGAGGGGAAAGTGAAGAGGAGAAACCTCTGCTGCTCCTTCTGTGCAGTGTTTTCTTCCTGGCAATTTGTATTTCTGATCACTTKTATGAATGAACCTTTTGGTGACTCTTAACCTTTTTGTATTATGATAGTCATGTGATTTAACAAGCTTACTGAAAACAAGCAGTAGTTGCATGCAAGGAAGAAGTAAGTTCAGAGCCTGGGAGTCAGCCCTGTGCGGGTCCCTGGGTGTTTGTGAGACGCTCCTGGAGGTGCCTGGTTTGAGCTGTTTACGTTGTTGTCTTTTGAGGAGGAGCAGAGTCTGAGGGAGACTTCTGCCAGGCTTGCCATTCTTCTGTAAAGCAAACTAGTGACTGGTGAATTCTTATGAGCAAAAACAAAAAAAAATGTATTGTTAAAGTGTAACCTGTGTGAGCAAAGAGGCCATGTCCAAAAGCAAGAGAACAGAAAGCAATGACCAAAACGGAGCTYAGGACCTCTGCTTCAACGGGAAAGGCAGAGTTCTTTCTCTGGACACGACCCCTTCCTGTGTGTGATTCTTCTGTGCAGAAATAGCTCTGTATATCCTGCTTAAATACACATTGCCTTTTGAGTCTTTTCAGTAGAAAAACTACTGAGAAGTTGTAAATAGTCTGAGCATAATGAGAAAACAACGTTCAGAAAATGGGAAAAATGTATGATGGTAATTAAACCGAAGGAGTTTAAAGGGGCAGGGAGGGAAGCTGGGAGAAGTACAGCCACTGTGAGCCTGAGGTGAGACCTGAGGAGGGGCCTGGCCTGGGTACAGACCTGGCAGCAGCTTGCAGCTTTGTCCCTTCTGTTTTGTCCCCTCTGAATGTGTCCTGAGAAGTTCAGCCCTTGAGAGGACGTGCAATTAAAAAGCACCAAGGTCCAAACAGCGACTTAAATAAGAGGGAGAACTGGAAAGTGAAAGTGATGTCTCAACTCTTACTTCTGTGTGTAAGAAGAGCATGATGAAAAAATGATGCCTGCCCTCTGTGTGCCTGTTTTTTAAACAGGTATGTTTGATGTAATGCTGAAATTGTCAGAGAACAGGGAAAGTAAGGTGAAAGTTTTATTAGATTTCATTAGAATCTCAGAAAACGCAGATTTCAGAGAACCTTAAGGCAAAGTACAGTTGGCTAGTGGCTTTTGTATTTTGTTCTTGCTTTGCTTTAACCTCCACCCCTAATGATCTCCATAAGATGATGTCAAATCCTCACCTGTCCCCAGTAAAATCAGAGAATTAACTCAGGCCCTACGTTTTGGTTTTCACTTCAGTGTTGCAGCTCCATTCATTGTCATGCTTTACCTTAGACCTCTCTTGGTGGAGCGAGGAGAGGAGGAAAAAAAAGAGGACTCAAGAGGACAGTATGGGAACAAATTGTATGGGTGGTTTCTTAGTTTTTCAGGTCTGTTGGCCTTTCCATGCCTTGGTTTACTGACATGTAGCCCATATCAACACTTATTTTGAAACATATTGTAGATGTGAGTGACTTCATTCAGGTCACTCTCATCCATGCAAGTGGGGCTTTATGTAGAGCCTGCGGYCTTGTCTCTTGCTCACCTCCCAGCTTATTGATCCATTTTTAACTCTTTATTTTTATTACCTATAGTTTGCCCTGCTAAATGCCTGCTGAACAGCACTGTTTTTGTGATGAAGTTCTCTTCATTTATTGAACAGGTAGGAAAAAAAACCCACTCATGCTTCAGCCGTGCCCTGAAGAAGGAACCAACCTCTGCTGCAGGCAGCTGAGCCCTGCTGTGGCACTGGCAGGCATGGCATGGGCCCTGCACTGCTGGGAACTCTCCTACCTTCTCTGAGGCTTCTTGGGAGGCCAGCAAGTCTGTAATGGCCAAGTGTCCAGCAGGACAGAGCGGCCTGTTGTCCCATCAAACTCTATTTTCAAGCAACAAATGGTGCAGTTGTTGGTGCTGAGGTTTTCTAAATAGAAGATTAGACTAATCTGACTACCAGAGGAATTGCTAGTCTTCAGTTGTCATATGGCAAAGACTGTGGGTGTCTTGTTATGTAGCTGGCACTGACCAAGGCCCRGGTCAGGGGCGTAGGGGTGGGCTGCCAAAAGAGGATGAAGAAGCATCRAATTTGTTGCAAGGGTCTCACTTGCTGGCATATAAAACATAAGGCCCATCTCTAAAAGTAGAAGTTACTCATTTTGTGGTGCTTCCTGACAATGTACTGTGGTATTTTTCTGTTAACARAAAGTTAGCTTGGAGGGGGAGTATGTTGTTAGTACAAGGACTATCAAAATGCAGAGTATGCAATCYCAGGTGTTACAGCACTCAGTGTTATTGTGGGTCCCTAGTGTGGCTGTTATCTTTTGATCTAACTTTGTTTAGACTTTAAGCTATTTGCTTTTTGGAGGCAAAATCATAAACATGCAGTCCCAATAATGTATGATACTGCAAGTTCTTAAGTGAGAATTTCCAAAACAAAAAGCCCACCACAAAACCTCCCGCTATGACTGCGAGGGGGGAAAGGCTGCACTGTTGCGTGAGCAATGGGCATGCCACGCTCRGTCCCGCAGCCCTTCTGTGCGTATGAAACTGCGCATCGGAGGGGCCTTTTCTTCCACTGCCAACATCTTCGGTAATGTTTTTTCAAATGGACACTCACAGATGATCAGGGACTTTGGTGCTGTTTTCTGTGTACTCAGGAGACTAGAATTAATGGTATGACTGACTTGCATTGACTACCATGACTACTACTGGACTTCGGTTGCCAACTTTAAGTAAATAGTTACTTAACAGCACACAACTTTGGAGATTTATTTCAGCAATAATCCTCAAGAAACCAATAATTACTTAGCAATCAGCTGCTAGTTTGTTAGTTCACTATGGACCATTACTGCTCTAACAAATTGACTGTTAACTAAAGTAACAGCAATAGCAACTTTGGAGGTGGCTGTTTGCTCCTCCTGTGTGCTCTGCATGGTATGTCTYCTGTATCTGCGTCGCACTTCTTAGCGCTTGGGGACTTGGTAACTAGTTTCTTCTCAGTTGGTGGCTTTTGATAGTACATGAAAAAGCTGTGATGCTGGAGCTGGATTGGTAGTATGCGTGAGAGCAGTTTAGATGAAGACGTAGTTGTCTGGCCTCTGAAACATCCCTCCTGCCTCTGCTAATGTATTTTATGTGAGATAGTTACTCAAAAAAGACTTCTGACCRTGTTTTGTCTGAATGAGGTTATAACTTCGGAAGCGAGCGTGTTTGCCTGCTGATTCAAGCAGTCCCGGGAGCGGTGGTAAGCACAGGGCTGTTCTGCTGCAGGCCCCTCGGGGGGGGGGGGGCAGAATTAGGAAAAAATGCCTTGGGGTGTTTTGACTGGCTCATCCTCAGCCAGGCTCAGAGTTTGGAACTGCTCTGAAAAACTGGAAGCAAAACTCAATAGAGAGTCCTAGAAAATAGAGTAGTTGCTGTTTTAATAGGCTTATTTAATATTGCAACTTATTTAATGTTTCAATTTCTATTATAATTCAGTTTTATTTTTCAGTGGCCAGAAAAAGAGAAAGAAATAAGGTAAATGATGTTAAAGATCGCAGCTGTTTCCTCTCTGGACTTTACTCACTTGATCCATAAATARCGGATAGCCGAGGGTGTAAGCGGGCAGGACTGACTCTTAGTTAACAGAATTGAGGGGGGCAGCGCTGTGCGCCCGACCAGAAACATCACAAAATCTGCTGCGTTTCGCGGAAATGAAGGGCGATGCATTTAGGTCAGGGTCTAATGAGCCCCATGTACAATGCTGACAGGAAGACAGGGTTGGGGGGAAACTAAAATACATAATCTGAGTAATTTGGAATGAAGGAAAAACTCATTGTCTAATGAGTCTTACCTATTCTATTACCTTATCTGAATTTTATTACAGGATGATACTGGCTTTCTAAATAGCAATGAAATATTATAGGAGTATTTCTACTATATAGGATTAAAAAATGCATGGAAAAAGCAATCCTTTTAGCGTTTAGTGTATTTTTATGAAAACAATCTCATTTTGTACAGACCACAAGCTTGTATTTTTAGTATTTATTTTAAACAACCATGCAGTGTCAAGGTTGATGGCTTTTTCCAGGGCTTGTAACACTTGTGTGGATTGAGATTGCTTATTGGAGAGCTGCAAGGGAGGCAGAGAGAAGGGAGTGGGAAATTTATTATAGTGCATTAGTTTGGTACGATTAATGCTGAAGTACCTCTTTGGATAAAGCAACTTCTTATTGCAGATGTGGGGAGGAGGAGGATCACTGTTCAGCACCCTACATAGCAAGATGTATATCAATTTGAAGTTATCAGTAAAGAAGTAAATGTAAGCAATTGAAATTCTGAGAAAGAAATGACCTTTGTGAAGTGGCCATGCTGTTAGGTGTATTTTCCTTCTGTGCTTGTTCCTTCCTTCAGTGTYAATCAGAGGTGGGTGCAAATTTCTCAAGGAGCAGAAAAACATCATTAGAGAAAAGCAGTAAAGGTTAAAATCATCATAGTAAAAGTTTTTATGATTTTCTTTAAGTGACAGGTATTTGAATGAAATGGGCTTTCCTAGTTTAAAAAAAATACATATGTGTGTGTGTGTGTGTATATATATATATATATATATATAAATCTCAAACTGTTGCTGTGTTGCTGTTAGTGGTTTGAACATGAGAGAAACCCAAATATTCTGGAGTGGCTGGTACCTTTATTTAGCTGTGCCCAAAAACACCTGGCAGATTTAATGCCAAACTGGATTCAGCAACTGGTGCATAGTGTAATTAGATCTTTTGGTCTGTGGAAACAAATGACAGGCTTCTGTTTTCTGTTTCCAGGGGGAAAGAAAAATACTAGTATAGAATACTTAAGCAGCAATGTTTTTTCTGTGTAGGACAGAACTCATTTGGGTTTATTAATAGTTTGTGTAGATCTTCCTGTAGAATTTAGATACTATATGTAGGAAAGGAATCTTTCAAACTAGTTATATCATCTTTAAGTGCTCAATTACTTGCAATAAGTTGTTTCTTAGGTATATCAGTGCAAAATAACTATCTAGGATTAACATTTTTCATAAGCATGCRTAACTCGGGCAGAATGATAGGGGAATTGGATGCTGCGCTGACATGAAATCCAAACAGTTCAGTGTGATTTTATTGCAATAGAAACCAAAGGTCAATTGCTTGGAGCTGAATTATCAGCTTCACTGGAGTTCTCACCCAGTATTTACCATTGGATGCCTCCGCAGCTCTGCAGGAAAACAGATGCACTTGAATCTTTCTGCCTGTTAACCAGGAAAATTCCCCCAAGTTATTTAGTCACTTAAAAACTGCATCTGATGGTCTCAACATGAGGTTGCTGACTCTGTTCATCTTCTCGGCCTCTCCCCTCTCCGGCTGTTTCTTTCTGACCGGTGTGCGGTGTCAGCCTCCTGAAACAGCCTGGCTGCTGCTGCCTCCACGTAGGTTCATAAGGTGCTAACTTCTCAGACGCTTTTAGGATATTATTCAAAATACACTTATTCTTATCTTTCACGACCTAGACCTTGAAATGGCCTCTGGGATTTATAGACTTCCAGAAGGGACTGTTGTTGCTTCCACGTATTGTATGGACACCAGGATCTGGTGGGATGGCACATGAGTGCCATCTTCCTCCTGAGTTGTGACCTCAAGTAACATCTGCTGGCTTAAATAGCACGGAGATGTCTGGCACAGTGGGTGATGTACACCACGTGCAGTTATTGTTGGGTTAGGCTACTTCTCTCCTACGCTGTGCAGCAACAGGAAAGCTGCTGGCACGTTTGTATTTGCTGTATAAGTACTGACAAAAGTAATAACCAAAGCATTGGCTCATTGCAGAGGGAACTTAGTTGTGGTCTCCTGGTGTGGGAGAGGGAGAGCTAGAGTCTGACCCTGGGCGGCTCAGGCAGTAGTTGTTAGCTCTACAAACTGATCCTCTCCAGCAATAACAACATTCAAGCAAACCTTTCTATGTAGCTTTGCAAGTAAGCCAGTGTCCTGTCCTGTCTTTGGAATTCATCCATGATGCTGCTCCATGCATGTTACTTCTGAACAAAGTGGGTGTATRCAGAAATCTCCTTTGGACTGGTTATGGAAGAGAGATGAAACCCAGCTTTCATGCACAGGCTCAGTGAGGTATGAGGAAGTGAAGAGCAATGAATAGGGCTCAGTTAAGGTAATGAGAGAGGGAGAGAAGAAGCTGTGTTTGGATTTTGTAAAACTTGCCAAAGAATGAAGTTTGAGGTAACTATAGGAGTATGTCCTAATTTCTGAGGATATTCTGCTTGATAAATTTATACTTAATTTTTTGAAGCTGTCAGAAGTTTTTCTCATGTCTGTAGTTTTCAATCTCAATCAGTTGATAAAATTTCTTGATCGCTTAGCTGGAATTAAAAATTCCTAAAGGAAATTGASTGATTAGCTTCAGATACTGAAGTATGTAGCTCATCATTAAGAGTAGAAAGCAAATCAACAGATGTTTGAAATAATGAATATTTGGAATATTTCCTTTGGGATGATTTTAATTGCATGTGATTCTGAAAAGTCTGACACTTGTCATAAGACAAATTGCAACTTATGACCAGCAGACTTCATTGATTTTTTTTTTTWAAAGCATATTTGCATATTGTAGTTATGCCAGTAGATTTGCTACCTTTATGTACTGCATTTTCATGATTTGCGGAATTAG
The DNA here is from genome assembly GCF_003343005.1 of Rhea americana. Lineage (NCBI taxonomy): Eukaryota > Metazoa > Chordata > Aves > Rheiformes > Rheidae > Rhea > Rhea americana. The sequence continues at coordinate 2,027,685 of NW_028186756.1, forward strand.
GCATTTTTTGCCTGAGTTGAGTACAGCTAACTTGATTGGTATGAAATGGTATGTCCCACAATTTTCCTTCATGACTAATGTGAGTGATTACAAGTTGACTTCCTTGGGTATTTAGATTTTTTTTTTTAGGATGCTTCAGTTGATATCCACATTTGATAAATTATATACTTTTAAAAAGGGGGGGGGGGGAGGAAAAGTAGGAAGCAGATTTATGTACCAGGATGCTCTTGGGAGAAAAACTTATTCTTTCTTTTGCACCTCTTAGGGATGAGCAGATGTGTTACTTGCAAATCTCTTTTGGTTACTGAGTATAAAATACTAAGTCCCTGCTACTGTTGGTTGTGGTCATGGTTTCATTTTTCTTCATTAAGCACAGCTTTAAAAACTAAGTGTCCTAGAGAATGAGTTGACAGAAACTAGCTTGAGTAGCCCAAGACATTAAACACTTTTACTGCCCTGACTCTTGCAGTACTTAAGAGATTTACAGTAGGATATGCACTTCCAGAATCTGTTTCTTTTTACCATAGCAGTCAGAACAGTCTTCATGCAAGTGTTTCCTCAAATTAGACAATTTGACAGGAAGCTGAAATATTTCATTATTCAAAAACTGAATACATGGTATTAAGCACAGAAAAAAGCGGGGTTTTTGAGACTTGGAGCTGTTTGAAGGCGATTCTTCCAATTATCCCCATGAACAATCTAATGAAAACAGAAGAAATATTTAAAAATTATCAAGTCTGTGCTTGGCTGTAAGTCTATTTAAATGTGTAGAAAATGTGTTCACATTACAATCCTCAGAACCGGCGTGTTTGGAATTTGTTGTGACACTGGAAGAGGCTTGCTATTAGACTCGGATGAATCCTCTGGGAGGCTCTGGGAAAAGTTCCAATTTTGCTACTTTGCTATCAATTAATTACACTTTTTCCTTGAAGTTCATGAAGTTTGCATAATTATTCTGAAATGTTTTGAAGCTACATTTACATTTTGAGGAGAAACAGTGTGCAAGAATAGAGTCCAGCAAATGTCACGTGCCCAGGGAGAGGGATTCTAAATGTTCTGTAACCTTTTAGAGGAAAAAGTGTTAAGACTTGGTGCCTGCCTGCATGAGGAACACACTGCATCCAGGGAAAGCACTGAGCGAGGTGCACTGGGTGAATCTACGCTGCTGTTATGGGACAGGGTAGCAGTGTCCTGATGACGCATGGTCACAACAAGCCTCGAAGGGGGCACCTAAGGCYGTGGGACAAGACTGCATCCTTCACGTGTGTGCGTGGAGGTAGATGAGTACTGAGAAGGGGCAAGAATCAATGATTCTTGTAGGGTGTTGGTTTCTCACTGTGCACCAGATGAGCAATCCCTGCTTTTATGAACATTTTTGTACTATATTACAGGTAAATAACTAGTTTCCCCCTCATTTTCCTGTAGAATAGAAATGGACGACTTGAATTTCAAAATGTTCTATAGTTGCTTAAATAAACCAAAGGCAAAAAGGATGAGGAGTTACAGTGGTTTTGACCTCTCAGTTAAGGAATAAAGAGACCCTTCTCCACTCTTCAGTCTTCCTGTCATTATTGCTGATAAAGTGACTAACCTAACATTTCTGGATTGTGTAATCACACCTTTCTCAATATTTCCATATTAGAATTCTCAATATTTTGGAAATATGAAAATATATAACTGTCCTGTAAGATACCATGAAAGCAGTTATTCCCAGGWTATGTTGTTTTTCAGCACTTCAGAGGTGGAAGTAGAAAATAAAAAGGCAAGGGAAAAAAAAAATGGAAGAAACAGTTCTTTGRAACACATTCATTATCGAGAATGGGCGGAGACTTCATTTCCAAGGGATTTGCACTGGTTTGTTCATCTCACAGATTTATACTTCAGTTTTCCAGTGACCTTAAGCTAGATGACTGTGCTGCTTTTAAGTAAAAGCTGAGATTAAGAGCTTCAGGTGTCCAAAAAAGATGGCTATGTGAAAGTCCTTCATGAATTGCTTCTGGTGTATCTTACTTAAGTAACTCCCTTGTCAAAGGAAATGAGTAAAAGTAATTTTTGTGATGCCTACAAATTTAGGGGGCCCTGTCACATGGGAGGGGTTTGGAATATCCTACAGGAAGAATCAGATGACCTTGAGGTAGGTCAGAGTGATAGCTGAATGAAATTCAATAGGACAAAGTGCAACATCGTGCTCAAACAATACACTTCTTTTATGAGCGAGGAGCTAGTTAATTGGAAGTGACAGAAGAGGAGATGGTCACAGAATGACTGCGAGCCACCAGTGTAGCACATTGATGAACAGTGCAAATACAATCTTAGGCTATGCTGGGGGGAGATAATTGCATTAGCACAGGAAATAACAGATATCTTTGCACATGGTCCTGTAGGATGCTTTTCATAGTGTATAGCCTCCATCTGTACTCTTATGAACGTCTTTCTGTTCTTCTGAATATCTCAGTTATCTGTCTTTGCACTGTTCCAGTTTGAGTTCTCCTTATTTAAAAGGCGGGAAAAAATATCAGAATAACTATCAGAACATAGCTATCGGAAGACAAACACAAAGTGAAAGGGCAACGTGAATATATTTGAGATGGAAATAGGTAGGTGACTGGTTCTCAGAGGTGTGATTTTTGCTGGAGCAGATTTTAGTGAGGGTCAAAACCTGACAAGCTTTCTAGCTATAGAAATACCCTCCTTTCAAAGAGAATCTAACATGCTTGTCTGTGATGGAAGGGTGGTAGCCTCAAGAGAAATAGCTTCCAGTTTTTGCTTCTGAGTGTTTTATAAGAAGAGGACAACAATTGRAATTGGATCTATAATTCAGATAGTTAGGTTCATGTGTGGTTTAATCTTGATTTGCTTGGACAGTAATGAAGATGAGAGGAGCTAATCACAAAGCAATATTTTTACTTTATTAGAATAGTGACTGGGAAGAGTTCATGGTCTAATTGTATTGGTAATGCAGCTTATGTGCATGGATAACTACTTTATTTTCATTGTAAAGATGTTTTGCAAACAGCCTTCTGGATGCTTGTTTGGCTAAAATATTCGGTGCCAATCTACTTTTAAGCTGTTTTGCTGTGTGTGGATTCTTCTCCACACTTTAAATCCCAGGATTATGCAGGACTTTTRGATCCAAGTGGGTCATGTGTTAATTGTAAATAGAACAAACCAGACTTGAACTCCTCTATGTAAACTATCTTATGTGAGAATTTTGCCCCATGTGTATTTCCATACATCATATGTTACTAGACTCCCATAAAATTGCCATCGCTCTTTCATCCTGCTGAACCTGAATTTTTAGCTTAAACCCTTTAGCTTGAGGAGTTTTTCTTTTCTTTTTCTTTTTTTTTTTTTTTCTTATTGCAACAAACTGATACTAACTTCTTGCTGCTGTTACTCTTGGGCACTGCTCCCTTGCTGAGCTGAATTGGTACTTTGAGAAACAGCATCTCTTCTCTGGGGAGTGAAATGAGTAGGCAGGTAACAAGAGGAGGTGCTTAGTCTGAATAGTCCATTTGGTACAGCAGGAGAGAGCTGGCTGGGAAGAAAAGAGACTGAAAATAAGTAATAAAGGCATAGGAGAAACTAGAGTGAAGGCAGAAAAAGCTGAAAGTCAAAAAGGTTGATGAAGGAAAAAGTTAAAATGAGAGCAACACAAGCATAAGCCCATCCCTTCTAAATATTCATTTAGACTGAGTAGAATTGCTGCAGAGTGAAKGTGTGTAAATTAAAGACTTAAAGGTTGTGCTAGGGTTAAGTACTACTATACACTGACCTTCTGCTGAGAAGTACTTAGTGCTGTTGCATTGAAGCAGGCCTTAAATCCCACTCATATTTAAAGGTATCTTTAAGCCCAGTTTAAAGCAGCTTGAAGATCTTTCTGCTGAGTGGGTGGAGGCTCGTCTCCCAGGTTATTTTGCTGTCTCAGATGTTCAGTCTCACTGTAGCTGTCAATAGTTTTTTCCCCAATGACTCCACGTCCTAAAGCTGGTTTAGGGTGGCAGCAACCATCTTACCAGGCGATGCTGAGGTGCAAGGAGACTCCTGTGGTTGACTTCCCATTTCTTAYGGGAGTGTTATGCAGCAGGAGTAACTAAAGCACTAGACTAGATTAGCAGGGTAGTGAAGGATTAGGGATCCCTGATGAACAAATCTTCCAACTGCGCTTAGTTCTTGCGAGTTTGTACTGCTGCTGAAGCTACAGGATTTGCTTTGGGATCCCTGTCAATTTAAGCTCAACTTTGGGAGACTGTCTCTTATTCCTTCACTTGAAGAATACTTGAGGCAGAGCATACCTAGCTCTGATCCCTGTCTGCATATAWCCAGGAGATAACAGTAGAAATTTATCCTTTTATTCCACACTGCCTGAGGGTACTGGAGTGGCTCTGAAAATAAGATAGATAATAACTGAAGTTCCTCTAATACTATAAAGTTGTGAATGTGGGCTTAAATTCTGGTTTTATTGTCACTGAGTAGTACTGCTGGGAGGGACTGCTCAGAAACATCATGCCTGAGTACAGGTCTTTATTTTGCTTTTTTCAACTTGGGTTTTTACTGTTTTTTTTTTTCCCATCTTCAGTATCAGGAGTTGTTTGGGTTTGCTGGTGAGTTATTGGTTGTATTTAGTCAATGGACAGTACTTAGGCAGGCAATGGTCAGGAGTGAAGATGCTTTCTTGTAGAGGGCGTGAGAAGTTTCTCTTTCATCACCTTCAATCATAAGAAATCTTATTTCAGATTGACATTTCATTTTATTTTGCTAAATTTGTTCTTATGTTGACTCCACAAATTTTCTAAAAATGGAGGCCACAGAAGGGGGGAATGTTTATGTGCATTTATAAAGCCAGTCAAGTCAAAAAGTAAGACGATAACCGCTCCTTTAGCGCAAAGCAGCAGTGTTTGTGCTCAGAAAATAAGTACAAGAGTATCTCTGCAGCACTATCAAAGACTGATTCAAAAATAGTTTCCTCAAAATTATTGCTGAATTTGAATTGACTTTCTTTATCAGCTTGAATGTTTGACAAGAGATAGTAATTTAGAGGGGATCTAGGCTTTCAGAGGAATATCCGGGGGGGGGGGGGAAGGACCCAAAACTTTGTCCTTCTTTGGTATTCTTCCTTGAATATTGAAAAATGCTACTTTTTATAGCACTATGTTGAAGAGGTCTATCACATAGAGAAAAACGTAATATAACAGATTAATTAGGAAATACATACTTTTCTCCTGACACTGAGCAGACTAAAGCATGATTAAAGATAACTGAAGGAATAGAAATAACTCTTCGTATCTGCTACCTCTCCTCATGCTTTTCAAAATCTCTGCCTGTGCCTGAGTTTTGTTTCCTTTTTATGAATCCATAAGTTGAATCACACAATTGGCAAACTCTCATGTAATTCATTTTGCCAAGTATTCCTTGAATTGATTTAGCGGGGGAAAACATTAACTCCAAGGGCAAGGTTGCGCAATATCATTGATGGCATCCAGAAGAGCAAAGCTGGGTCTGGCTGACCTAGTGTTAGCTCCGAGGTTAGCCTTCACAGTGCTAGGGGCATGCAGCTCTTGGGAGATGTTGGTYGTAGTCCCAGTTTCACTCCTGGAAACCGCCTGTGTTGGACTTGCACCGGGCTCCCCAGCTGCAGAGGGCAGCCAGGCCTCCGGGGAAGGGCTGATGCTGGGCCCCAGCGGAGAAATAGCCGAGAGGAAGCGCGTTAAAGAACTGGAGGCAAAGAGAGGAAGTGGGCTATTACCAGAATAGCAGCTGAATGCCAATACATGTTATAATTACATTTAATCTTTTTATAGATACTAAAACTACTTTCAGTGGAGTCAGTTTCTTGTCTCTCCTTCTGAGGTATTTGAACTTGTTAATGGGGATGAAATGCAGAGTGGAGATGAATGCGGAAAAAGAGAAAATGAATGCCGTGACAATAATAAAGGTGTCCCTCGGGCTTCTCAAAGAGAACTTTCCTTGACCTTCCTGAAGCACATCATTTATTACTGAAAGCACCTAAGAGATGAAAAGTGAACTCTGCTCTGCAACGTGGTGCAGCCGCCTGCGTGCGGGTGCCAGGGAGAGCTGCTGCTCTTGCTGCATGTGTCTTGGGTGCCTTGAGGGTGGTGTGGAGAAGGTGCTGGAGCCCCAGTGTGGTGCCTCATGGTTCTCTCCTGCCGGGGTGCACGGGGAATGGTGGGCTTTGCTGCCCCCGGAGGGGAAGGGGAGGAGGGTAGTACTTGCTCCTTTGTGTGCYGCTCCCTCCTGCTGCTGCACATGTTCCCACTACGCTCGTGGCTGTGGCATCTGCAACCGTTGCTCCAACTCATTACCTTGGAGATGAAACGAAGCCGGAGCGCGTGTCTGCAGCGGCAGAGAGGAGAGCTGATTCTCGGCTCTGTTGCTCCTTGCTTCTCGTTGAGCCCTTTTCCTCTTTTGTTGATTCCAGTAAGCATCCTCCGTATGTGTTTAGGATTTCCACATATGTTTCTGTGTATATTTAATAGTCTATAGTAGGCTGTTTCCGTCCTTTCTTCCTGCTTCTTGTGTCAACTGTCTGCTGAGACTTTAAGCTGCTCAGGAAGACAGCCATTTCCTTATGTGCTCTCCTCTGCAGCAGCCAGTAAGATGCAGCTCTGCTGTTAATTGGAGGCACTGAATAATCACAYAGTATAACAGCATAATTACTGATAATGTTTGTTTTCTAAAATGCCACTTTTGAGGAAAATCACAGCGAGTAACCTATTTCTTACCAATAGCCACTCTTAATGTGCCTGCATAGATTTGTGCAACCCACGGAGAAATCCACCGGCAGATAGCGGTGTAACTGCAGCTTCCCTGTAGCTGATGCTTCAGCAATGCCCCAGTTTTTGTGCCAGTTGTAAAATCCCATTGTTCACCCTGTCGGGAAGGTTTTAGGTGCTCTATATAGAGAAGTCAATTTCTGAGGGTAGAAGGACAAAAATAGCAATGCTGCTTTTTGGAGGCAYACTCTGTGAAGGCATCTTCCATGTAAAAGCTCTTGTCCAAAATACAATATGAATGATTTGCTGGTAAATGCTGTGTCTTTGTGGTAATGCTCTAACATTTTAGAATGCTCAGTCTCAACTGTTGCTCATTACTTAGTGGATGACACTTTTTTTTTCTTGAAGATTTTGGTCTTTGGTTTTGTTAAAGGCTGTCAGCAAGTGGATGAAATAAGCTAGGAGATTAAATCAGAATTTGAATCTATTTTGACACTACTTACTTTCTTTTGAGTTTGGAAACAAAGTGATTTTTCTTGTAAGGATTTCTGTTTTTTCAGGTTTGCCTCAACATCTAAATTTTTAGTGGTTGCACTTCTGGTATCTGCACTGCTCACTCTAAGAATGGAAATATCAAAAATACCCTAACTAATGCCAATTTTTTTAGCAAGTTTGTACTTAATGGAAGTGGCTCGTTCCACAGTTGGAYKTGTTATCTTTGCAGTGTGTTAGCGCTAGACGCTTCTCAGCGATGAGATGATGTACTTTCCCTGAGATTTGCTGCTATGAAGTGTTTAAGATAAATGCGAATCTCTCCTTTTTCATGACAGGAGCTATAGGAAAGCGCCAATCAGGTGGTTAATGAATCCGTGTGATAACTTCATGACTCTTCATTTTCTCTAACTCTCTCTGTGCCCGTGGCAGTTGGAGAGATGTTAATCTCTGAACGCTTGCACAGGAGAGGTCTGCACTTGAGAGAGGTCTTTACAYGCTCTACCTACAAAAGATCAGTGTGTCAAAAGGCCCGCGATGGATCTGATCTGAGTCTGATTAATTCCACTGAAGCCACTTGAGTGTCCTGGGGTTGCTGTCACCCTCGTCTCTGAGGGTACCAGCCAGATGTCACTTYGGGTTTGATGAAGGCTCCGTCATCTCCATCTTTGCTGAACCGCTCTGTGCGTCCTCCCTGCCAGATAACAGTTTGGAGAACTGGCTGTCTGATGCTGTCTTTGGGCAGTCTGGCGTTCGCTGGCGTCTGCGCTGTACGGCAAGACCGGTCGCTTCTGCTGAGTGCCTGCGTTTGGGCAGYGTTTGCACCCTGGCTTGTAATTTTCCAGCTTTGCCTTTGTTTCATTTCCAATTTCAGATGTTCATCATAAGATGGCAATAATGTGACATGAAAACACAAATGTTGAACTCGTCAGTTCGATACTTCAGGATTCAGAAAGCAGTAAAATTCGAAAGAGCTGTTGTCTTGCCAGTTTATGGCATCGCATCCATATGGAAATGYCTTTTTGTTAGTGTGTCCTTGTCCAGAGTGTGACAACAGACTCATTTTTGGTATTTGCTTATCCTATAAAGTGATTCTAAGATCATGGAGTTAGGGGATTTTTCCTTGTTAATAACCCTGTCCGTGGGATGGTAGGTAGTCTTTTGGTCTCCGCTTATGAATTGGTGGAGCAATCCTTCTGTGAGCTTTCTTTGAAAAATATATTGATGCTTACTAAGGTATCAGTGACACCGATTTATGATGGTTAGAAAAAATRCTCAACAGTGATGCATATGGTGAACTAGCCCCTCAAGCCCATGTATGCTATAATATTAGGAAATGCAGAACACACAATTATCATCCATATCTAAAAAATAATAAAAATAGTAATACTAGAATGGATGTGAAAAATTTTGGGAAAGAGTCAACGTATGCCTGTAAAATCAGGTGAATTGAGGATGACAGTTCACTCTTCCATRCAATATAGGAAGTCCTTGCAGGAGGGTGGCATCTACATATGAAAATGTGAAGCAACAAAACCAAAACAAGCAAAAGGAAGTCCTTTTCACCGACGCTTTTAAACTGTGGGTGAAACTGGATGCAATGGGTGGATTTGAGAGGTGATTGCTTAATTGTTGAAGTTCATTAATTAAAATCTGTCAAAGCTTATGATACCAGAGGCTTAATTTCTAGTTTAATCACAAAGTTAAGATCTRGAAGGATACAAGGGAGATATCCCCGAACACTTCAGGTTCTTTCACCCTTTCTTTCACTTTCTGGCAATGCTTCCTGCGAACAGTGGTATTGTATTGCTTAGTAAATGATTTTGAACAGAACAACTTTACTATCTTGAGATTAAATATATGCAGAAAATCATGATTTTTATTCTATATAAAGATCAGTAGTTTTGGACACTTCTGCATATGGAATCGAGCATTTAGTAGCAAAAGGGAGTATATAAGTATTGAACTTTGAAAACAACTTTCATGATTGTTTTTCTTTTTTTAATGTGATCATGATTCTTTGTATGCCTTGATTTTCATAATAAATGGTCTGGCATTACTAAGACTTAAAAATGCCTGTTGTGCATAGATACAACAGATGTGTGCTCTATTAAAAATGTAATAAAGCAAAAACTAGTTTCTAATGATCTTGCTGATATTTTTTTAAATAGGTAAATTATTGTCATTTGATTTTTTAATTTACTTGGATTAACATGGATAATATTTTTAAATTATGATGCTTTTCAAGTAAAACCAGAGTAAAAATAATCTACTATCACTATGCGTCTTATGGGAGGGAATTGTTCCCGCACTATCAGGAACCAGGAACATTTGTTTTTGCCAGGCCGTTGTATAAATGCAAAACATGCGGCTGTCTTTATATTGCAGTGCATATTTCACTGAGGGGGGAATGGTTATAGCAGTGGTGATCTTACTGTAGTGCTGTGAAATGAGTAAGCGAGGGCTGACAAGTGGCAGTGCAATCGATATGTGCTCTTTTAAGGCAGTGCTCATTATTGCAGGACACAGTAGACCAGAACTTGCTGTTATTATCAGGAGACTATTTCRAATGCTGTCAAGGTCAAAAACAATACACTACCTAGTATTTTAGCCTCCTTGTATGGGTGAGAAAACTCAAATGCAGYGCAATCATGCTAAAGTATGCCAGATCATTTCCAGTTCTCGCATGAGTGAGTGCTTGCAGGTGTTTAAAGCTGCCAGCGGGAGCGTTTTTCCAGCTTTGGCCTCTGCCTGTCCAGGGCCCGTCCTGAGGGCTTGGGATGTGCCTGCACGGCCAGATGGCCTCCGTGGAGGATGGGTTGGTACCAGCAAGGCCGAGCACCTCTTCCCCTTCTTCRACCTCCTCTGGCGCCTGAGTACGTTGACCTCATCGCAGCTCGTCTCTCCTGCCTAAGCAGGAATCCCTGGATTTGCAAGATTTGGTGTTCCTCCTTAGAAGGTGCCCCCCTGTCGCTCGGGAGGAGACTGGAGATACCAGAGGTGACCCGATTGCCGTGGGCAGGGCAATGCTTGTTGGGCTAAGTAGCCAAAGAGAGTGCTCTGCTAGGGAGGGAGAACAGCTGTGTAAAACCTCAGAGTATTAGTAAGTGTAGGATTCTCTTTCAGTCTGGTTCTGCTAATAGGACTGACACTGTCCTCTGTTTACTGTGACCAGCACGGCTAACCACAGTCTGGTTCTAAGTTTATAAAAATACGTGAAATGCGTGGCTCGATGAAATGTTAAATGATTCATTAGTGTCTTTAAAAGACTTTGGAGCTATGCTATGGAAGCACTATGTCKAAAAGGGGATCATTTTAGAGTTATGCTTAAACAACCCTGAGCAAAAAAAAATAAATGTAATTTTACTTGGAAATGCATTGCAATTTTCATAGTTCAGAGTATAAACAGAGCATTGACTACAACAGCAGTAGATGTGTAGAATAGTTAAAAATTATTTCAAGTTCAATGTCTGCCAGCAACTGATGTAACCCGATATATAAAACCAAAGTGCTATGCCAAGTAATAAATAAAATAGAACAAAACGGCTTACAAGAGCAAGGAGATTATGCTCTTAATGCCATAAGGATGGATAAATGTACTATTTTCTGCATTTGTTGTGCTCTTTGACAAAAGAATGAATAACTTATGCATAATATAAACAGTAAATGCAAATAGAAAATGATCTAAATTGAATTCATTGTTAGTAAATATTGTAATGCAAACACAAATACTGTAACCTAGCTTCTGACAGTGTTACCTCTTGATTCTTTATTAACTAGGGTTATTTGCAAGATGGTTGAAACATGATTTAATGAAGCAAGTTGTTCTGGGTTTGTATGGGGGTGTGTTCTTGAAATTATCTTTGAGCAAAATATTAATGTCATGGAACACATGTTCCTTCAACTAAATGCTAGCAATGTGGCTCATCTAACTTTCTCCTTTATAGTTACCGCTTGCTTTTGGTCAAGAGATTACTTTTTCAGGCACTGGAGAGCAACAGTTTGTTATCTGTAATTTCTGTTCTTCCTGACTTTTCCGAACAGCAGTTATCCGTGGCTGCGTGGCACCTATCTCAGGTATTCTACAGCTCGTGCTGCTTACGCGGCTAGCGTTCCTGGCGTGTTTGCAGTAATATTTCTGTTACGGTTATTTCAGGACTGTCATAGTTGCTCTTTAACAATAACTGGAAAGTATGTCTTCTGGGAATGGCAAAAGGAGAAGTAAAACAATCAAATGATGCAACTAATGGCTTTGCATGTTTGAGCAAAGGCATCTAAAATGCCTGATTGGAGCCTCATTCAAGTCYCTGCGTTGCCCCCAGTGCCCTCCTGCTCTTGTCCTTTTCTCCRTGCTGTTGGACCATCTGCTTGAAGGCGGCTTAGGCGGCCTCCTCTGGGAACTCTTTACCTGCAGAATGAAATGGTTGTCGGCACTCTGGCTGGTTTATCTTAGGACCACAAATTTCGCTGCACGCTTAGAGGTCCTCTGAGCATTAAATAACATGCAGTCAAGTGGCTTGTCAGGCATTGTCATTACTGTATTTGTAACATGCTCTGCAAAGCGAGAGCTGTGCCATCATATACTTGCTCAAGAAAACACTTCATAGGGTCATTGCCTCATTTGTCTGCAAAGGAGAGTAAAGCTGATGGGTAGGACATTGCCTTATAATAGATATTAAATAAGTTGAAGTATCTATCCGTTCAAGATATGCTAGACCTCTAGGTAATCCACAGCAATGGATAACAGGTTTGTAATTACTTTGAAATATTTCACTAGAAGAGCTGTGTTCCTTTAAACTATTTTCCTGTTGTCTGAGAGACATATTTTGACAAAATATTCAGTTTAGAGTACTGTGTGGACAACTTGACATATTGCTTTCAAACTCTCACTACTTCTGGTACATTCATGCTGGCAGTGTACAACTTGGTTTCTGGATTTTAATGCCAAATAGCAGATCTCTTTGATTCATGGCTGTCAGAAATGCACATTTGAAAATGCTTCGAGAAGTCATATCTGAAAGTGTGAGATGACAGCATGTTGGTTATTTTTAAGCATTATATTGGTTTATATATAGTGGAAGTGATTAGGAATACTTCTGCTTTTTCTTGTCTCCTTGCTTCCATGTTCCTTTCTTCTTCCAAAGTTTTGTCAGGGGTTGTCACTCAACCAGATTTTCAGCGCTTTCACTGCGTCATTCTCCTTATTCAGTGCTGTAACCTCTCACTTGTGTGTATTCTTATCAGGCATTTCTCCTAGTTTACATCCAAAACTGCACACGGAGGGATAGTTGTACATAATACTGACTTACACCAGTATCTGCCAGTTATAATTGCATACATGAATTAAGTGTTTTGACTGTAAAATACAACTGTGAAGAGACTGTAGATGAGGTGATTTTACTTAACATTGACTCTTGATGCAAATTATTTTCCATTTCTTTCTTTTATTGTGTGACGTAGAATAAATTGACTTTGCCTGCCCGCACGTTTGTCTCTACTCAAATTTATACCAATGGCACGCTGTAATTATAAGCAAATGAGATTGAGCCTTACATTGGATAGTGATGCTGATTTTTGAGAATGTCTATTTCACAATGCTTTCACGCTTTTTTAAAAAATGAGTAAACTTGATACTTTAAAAAGTACGAGAACTTTCACCTAACTATTTTCTTGAGTCAAAAATGCAGTGAATTAAGATGAACTAACATGATAGTCAGCCATGCTTGTATGATGTCTAGCCTCTTAAGGCTCAACCTCCTTAAGGGTTAGCTGGCTTTTATAATTTATTATTTCCTACTCAATTATATTGCATTGCTACTCTTTGATTCATAGTAATTTAAACACAGTCATTTGGCTCACTGAGGTTAATGGACTGTAGCTGAGGTCCCTGTTTGGGAGGGAGGTCATAAGCTCCTTGTGGACTACATCCCAGTTCTTATCATGTGATGTTTTCACTTTCTCTTTATTGGTCAAGTGACTTTACAACCCAAATGATCATGATTCATTTGAAAATACTGCCTTACATGTGAATTCATTAAAGCTTTAATGCTAAAGTCATCTGAGGTAATTTAAGCAAATTTATAATTGCCTCTGAGTTATATAAAACCTCATGACCTCCATGACCTACGCTCTTAATTCTTGTTACTGAGAGGTGGTGTTTTCCTGGTAACTATCAAGTGCAAATCACTTTGAAACTCTGTATCACTAACTATTAAGTTAAGATATGAATGTGAAGAGAAGCTTGGCTCCTACACAAATGTATGCTTGTAAGAATATCTTTGCACTAAATTTCCTGATCTTTAAGAAACATCAGCCTATGTCTGTCACTTACACATTAGAGAAATGCCTGTTAGACTAAATGATATTCAAGTACAGCTTCACCAGATGTTTCCAAGGATGTAATTCRTGATATAACTTGTACTGCTTGACCAATTTGATTTTGTACAGACTGGTTACATTTTCGAAAAGCTTTTTATGGGTAGTAGTTACTACTACAGGAGTATTTTACACCTGAAGTGTTATTTGGGTGTAAGAAATGGGGGAAGTAGGCAATAGCCCGTAGATAGTCTGTAGATATGCACTTAAGCCATGTCTTCCTGTATTACCACTGGGTCTAGTAATTACTTTGTTTTAATCTGAGAGTTTAAATTAGAAATCAGTTAGGAAAGCATTGTGCTGTATTTATATCAAAGCTTCAAAGTCTGCCTCGTTATCAAGGCCTGCTTCTGATGGTTTTTTATCCTCTTTTATCCTTCTCTTTGAAACAAAGCTATTTTGAAGTACAAAACAGGTAAGATATCTTTTGTAACGGTTTCAGGGAAAGGAAGCTGAGAGAAGAAAGATCTATAAGGCAGATGAAATGCGGTCAGAGGAGCATTTGAAAGAATGAAAAGGAAAACGATAATGGAATTTTGCCAGATTACAGGCACAAACACACACTTTTGCTTGGTTTACGCGTCAGAAATGAACATCAGGTACCACGTTTAAAAGTATACTTTAACACTCATGTACATTATGTTGAAACAATTCATCCCTTCAAGTCTTTTGAATGTAAAGCCATAAACTCATACATGATGAAGAACTGTATTGGTGCAAAACTTTCCTGTATGCTTCATAGCAGTCAAGAGTTTTAAACTTGTGGAGCATATTTAATTGAATAACTAGGTTAAAGATGGAAGTCTTCCATTAATCTTATTAAGGAGCTATTATAAATGTTAAACCTTCATGTATGGTCATGGCAATCAAGGGTGTACTTTTTTCCTCCACTGAAGTCACTGGTCTTGTATACTACCCTTTATTAATAGCTTCCATCAGTGCAGTTATCTTCAAGCATATGGAGATCATGCAGCTGTGTTTTCTAGCAAGTGAGGGATAGCTCATAAGAAACGGAGGACAAGTATAACTGAATTCACAACCAGCTGTGAAGAGCTGAGCTGGTGTGTTTATAAATTTGGAAGACATTTATTTTATGACTACATAGTACTGAACAGATTATCTGAAATAACATAAATTTGAAGCAGTATTCCACTACAACTTTGTTTTTTCACAATTTATGTACTCCTTAAGCCTTGTGAAATCCAGCGAGTTTGTAGATTTAGAATTAGGACTAACAGCTTTGTAGTTTCTGATGCAAAGGAAAGAATATAATGGGAACTACTGCTTTAGTAGTAAAAAGAAAAAAAAATGCTAATTACAGTAGGGTTAAAAGCATGTAACATTCTTATGCAAATTTTTTGGCCTCGTGAGTGTGGTATCTTTGTAAGTGACATCAGCAACAGTTTGGAAGATGCARAGCATCATGCTGTTGTCCATGTGGACAGAAGAATAGCACTTTGGTGATCTTCTGGGTAGTTCAAGAACATCTCTTGATGGATGAGATTGTGTAAGATCATCCTCTACAGGAGATCAGGTTTAGACATGGACAAAAATTGACTTCTCGAGCACTGGCCTTAATTGCATTAAACTGTTAATGTAACAGCTGGTAAGCTGTGAGGAAGACTGTTGCAACTAGTAACATTTTTGAAGCATGATAATTACCACTTTAGGTCATCAGGACCCAACTGGAAGAAAACAATCTCACTGGTATGGCATGTAGGAGTGTTTTCATTGACTTGATTCCCACAAGTCACAATTTTAACTGAAATTTAGTGCTGGTCCTTAGGATCCTCATGGCACAGGGTGTTTGGGACAGGAAAGTGGAAGACTGTCACTCTTGAGCTGCTTTGAACCTGTGCCTTTCTTAATTCTCTGCTAATACCATGGCTTAAAAAGAAATGTCTTTTTAATGGCAGGTGTTTAAGCTTTGATGCCTGTGTAGGAAACTAGAAACTGCTGTGCTTGTGGAGGTGGTTTTGTTCTGATTTTGCTATTGCAGATCACTTTTTACAAAAGRAGGAGGAGGAGAGTCTATGTTCGTGACTGGAATCAATTTTATATACACAAATGGTGAGACAGAATGAGAGCAAGCTGAGTTGTGTCTTTACCTGGTTTTCTCTTTGCATTGTATCGTGTGGAAGACCRAATATAACTCGAAAAACTAGTGCAATAGTGTAACCTACTAGATAATAATTCAGGACTTTAAAAGTGGCTTTAAAATAATCCAGTGTTGTGTTGGTAGAAAGCTTTCAGGATAAAATTGTATTCTAAGATCTAACCAGCATGGAGCACATGTTAACTAACAAATCCTATATTCAGAGCTGTGCTGACGTCTTTAATTACACCATCAATTATGCTAATTTTAATGCATACTTGAGAATGTGATAAAAATAAACCAGAGGAGATTATCTGTTAGCTGCAGTTTCATGGCTGGAATCGAACTGAACACTTAAAACGAGGCTGGAGGAAACACTACATAATGTGCCACARGGAACAATTCTAGGCAGCAAGTAGAGCAAGGTGGGAACTAATAATTCTTCTGTCTTAGTTCTATTTTATGACTCTGGCAAGAGATATCAGATTCCTTCCCCTCACCCCCTGCAGGGCTCTAAGTTCTTAGCTGGAGCCTGGAAGAAATRTGTACCTTCTGAGGAAGAGCTCTGCTGCTTTAAAAAATCATATCTTGGTTTAGCCCTAAAACAATGTTTGGTGTTGACAATAGGTGGTTTTAATTTTATCAGCTGGACAAACCAAGGTCCATCTGTTCTTTTTGTATTTCTCTGTCATCAAAACCTGGTTGTCCAGGTCTGATTTACTAATGTTGTCTGTACCTGTATTTTCATAGTTGAATTTCTTTTGGAGTACATTGGATTTTATCTAAGAATGAGTGAATCAGTGGAATCGGAAGCTTTGTTTAGATACTTCTCCAAATCAGCTGAATGTGTGACTTGCAAATGTAGAAACAGGAATTTTGAATAACTTCATGCAAAGGGRAAAAGTGCAAAAGTAGTTGTTTTCTTCAGGGAAATTACACTTACAGTTTAGATCTCAGCAAATAGTTTGCAGTCTTGATCCAGGCTCTGTTTTTGAGTTGATCCTGACTATAGTTAGTATCTGTGGCTTGCATCTCCCACAAACTCGGAAGTCCATTCTCCTACAGCTTCTGCATCAAATCAAYGAGTTTCATTATTCAGTGTGCCCTAAAGCCATATATAACTTTCATATTAGGCCTCACTAATTTTTTTTTAAGCCAATGTACAGCCTTGATCCCTGATAACTAGGAGAGCTGTAATATCTAGCTTTTTAAAAAATTATCTAATAGTTTCCTAGGGCATAAAGGGATTAATAGTTTTTCTGCGGCAAAGAGGCTAAAGAAACCAACAGTTGAATGTGGCACAGTAGCTCTTCCTTTTCATGTTTAATGAATTATTTTCATTATAATACTGTGAAAGTCAGCATAAAACATATAATAATGAAACATATAATGCTAATATTGGGGATTTTCAGGAGACTGTAGAGCAGTATATTTGGTTGTGCTATGCCCTGTAGCAGCCTTACTGTAAAGTATTCCTACCTCTTCATGGGATCTTCCATACACAGCAGAAAAACGATCCTATGGAAGACCAAGATGGTGACTGAGAAAAAATTTTAATGCCAGTATGCAAATAAATGTTTTCTTAAATTATCTGTTTTCTTACAAAAAAAGAACAAATGTAAAATTTAATACTGTGTTATTACTGCAGTTTTGTATAGGTCTTATGAGTCTTGTGCACACACATGCCTGTTTCATATGTGGCATATGGACTTGTGCATAATGTAAATAGTTTTCTTATGTCTATCARTAAATGGGATAGCATCTACAAAAATAGACATATTGAAATAGCAGCTTCAAAATAGTTTCAAATTCTGCATGAATGAGCAGTATGCCTGGTCAAGACAGTATGTTTGAATGAACGGCACCATGAAGAGAGAGGAATTTGCCTCACATTATCTGCCTCCTCAGGAAATGTAGCCTTAGGTTGCCCAAGCCCTTTTAAAAAAGGCTCCATGTTAAGGCAGCATTGCGTGAGTGAAGTCTTTGCTGTGTCTTCACTTCAGTTCTCTCTTCTGGGCTCCTTCTTACAAGAATCTGGTGGGCCATAGAGGAAAGAACCAGCCACATGCATATCCTCACTTGGTCAGCAGCTCATCATCTGAAGCTACTTAAATACACAACTAGAGGCTAAAAGCTGTGTAGAAATCATCTGTATGCATGTTGTTGTAAATACTTAGTTTTGTAGTGGGGAAAAAATGTTCCTGGAAGAATAAAGCTTCAGAATCTTCCCACCCCTAACCTTTTGTATTTGAAAGATCTGACTCTAAATGTGAAACTCTCATAACACATAAAATAGTTTATCCTAACTACTACCAAAAGGAAACTCCCCATTACATCACCTGTAGCTGAGTTTTAGCTATTCAGCAATGCATCTAACCTGTGCTAGCTTGAGTTCACCAAGTATTCTGTACTGCTTGCTTTTCAGTAAATCCTTCAAATTCATTCTTACAGCTAGATAATGTAAAGTTTTCTATCTTAACCATCTGTACTGACTTAGTAGAAGGAATTTCTATCTCTAATGATCAATTTTGCAGAAACTTCTTTAGTACTTTCATGCCCCTAAGGGTTTAACTGCAGGATTTGCTACTGCTGTTGAGCAAAAGGTGAAGTAGTGTTGTGCTTGCCCAGAAGCAGACCATGAGCYGTGTAGGGCTTTATAAATGATGTAATTCCAATAGTCAAGAAAAACAATCTGCTGTTCTCATATAGATATTCCAGGTGCATAGAATATGTTCTTCCAATGCTTTAATAGCCTGAAGCACAGTATAAAATGAAATTGCTGGTGCCAAAGTAAAATTAGACTAAACGACTTTAACATCTAGGCTCACGGTTAATGATAAAGAGCAGAAGACTATCTGTGGCTTGTCCCCCAGACGGTTCACTGCTCCTTACTTGAGGTGCGTATCAGACAATTCAGTGTCTCATTTTCTTGGCCTGCTGCTTAACATTTCCAGGTATCTTTATGCTTTGAGGGCACTAATGCGCATGTAGATTAAAATCACACAGCCTAAGGCAAGATAGAGAGATGAGAGAAGTAAAACTTACTACAATAAAACGGTGACTCTGCTAAAATCCTAATACTTTTCCTTGCCATTTTATTTATTTTCCCCACATACCAAAAACCCCACCAAACCCAATAAATTATGAATTCAAGAATGTCATCTGGCATTCAATAGAGCAATGATACAGGATGTATTTAAAGCAAAAAAAAAAAAGGTGAAGGTATGTGCTGCTGCGTGGGAGGAAGAAGGAAGTGTTGGGACCTTGAGAGAAAGATGAAAAGGTCTGAACTGGAAGAACAAGACGGTCTTGAACAAGGACAATCTGCTGAGAGAGGTAATTGTTTATAATGGAAGAGATGGAAAAGTTGACTCCTGCAACTGTAGAGGTTTTTAATGACCATTATCCAGCAATGATTTCCCCAGTAAATAAACTCAATTGTAAATGCCATCAAAATTACTGACTGTTTATCACTTGCTATTCCTGAGTTGCTATTAAAATTCTATGTGATCGCCCTCTTCCCTAGCTTAAAACTGTCATGAGGGAAATGACTGCAGGAGATGGGGATTTTGCAGATATGTTGCTGCATTAACATGTTCTTGTCTTTAAGCATTTGAAGAATTTCCCTCGTTGAGAGGGAGACCTTCAGGTTAGAGGGGAGGAGRTCTCAAACATCTCTTAGTGACTGGGACTGGTCTGTGGGTAGAGCTAATAGGAKGGGGGATAGCAGGCTTTTTGTCCTGCAATGTAAAATTTGTTCTGTTTTGTATATGGCTGTAAATAACACCTGGGGGCTCTATATAGGGAACAATCATCTCAAGATTATAAAGAGCTGCTGAATCTTTTTCAGGCTAAAGCATACATAAGAACACAGAATGATTTGGGACTTTTCAACCTGTTTGGGTTTTATTTAGGCTCATCCATTGAAATTTAACTTCTTCCTGGAGAGTGAATTTTTTTAACCTCTTGTTTAGATTTAATGGCTGAGTCAACTTGTTTTTGGAAGCAAGTGGCTATGTTACTGTAGTATTTGGTTGCTGTAAGGAGGAGGGGACAGAGGGTTAAAAAGACAAGTTACCTTCTTTCTCTCTAAAGAGAAGGCTATTGATGTGGAAGTTTGTTTCCTGAACAGTAGAGGAGATGATGGAAAAAACCTGTGTGGAGAAGGTAAAGAATTACTGTTATTCTTGAGTGGGTGCTTGACGGTATTTGTTTACACATGAATTGTTGCCTGAAAACTTGTGGAATCTGTGAAAACAAGATTCAAGGACCAGGGATATAGTTGGCAGTAAAGACTTAGGCAAGAATTTGAAAACATGAGGAAAAAGTGGAAAAATGATGTTTCATAACTCGTAAGTGTAGCTTACAGTTTTCTAACACATAGAGTCAGAGTTTAGACAGAGGACCTAAAGGCTGACCTCTAGGCAAGCAGCATGACCCATCTAGATGTGTGGTCTTAAGGCTATGGCAAAGGCAAGTGAAAAGAAATAAAGGACAAGGTTAATGTACTAGAGGATGGAGAATAAAGGCCTCAGAGCTGACAGATATGGAATCTGAGTACTTCTAGAAATCAAAGGAATGATGCAGTCCAAGCCTAGCGCCCAGCACGTGATGAGGATGGTCTGTAGGAGAGTGAGAAATCAAGACTGGATGGAGGGGGCCTGGAGGAAGTGGGGAAGCAGATCAGTTTAATATGGAGTTGTTTTGTATGTTTAAAAGGAAGGACGGAGGATTTTTCTGATCAACATGTCCGTGTTTGTGTGGGACGTGGTACTGTGCTATGTTCTAAAGAAAGAATCAAGGAGTATTTAGGGGTACTAATGCACRTTTTTTTTAAAGCTTACTATTGACGTTGCAACTTTCCAGTTTTCATAAATAGCTTCTTTCACTCTTAAAGCCTCTTTGTAGCAGTGGGAATGGACAAATTCAAATCATCTGGCGGTCTGACAAAAACAAACCATCTAGCAGTCTCAATTTAGCTGAACCTCTTGGACATTTGAGAAGTCTGTCAAAGGCACTTGTTCTTGAGATTTGAGAAATCTGAATTTATATTTGACATCGCTAGTTTAATATACTGTTTTACCAACAGCTGTCTCATCATTCTGGAGGAATTTTTAAGGGAAAAGTTCTTTTTTGGATGTATTTTTAAAAAACCTTATGCATTCTGTAAAGGAATTATATAGTCTATGAGCAGCTACGCAAGCAAATGCCAAGGGCTGCTATGGGAAATGAATTACCATGAAGGCATCCTGGAGCATCATGAGGCTCTGCCCTGGCCACAGGGGTTACTGCTGTTCTCGGAACCAACGACCTCTTCTAGACTTGAATGTGGGGTTGTGGTGCTTAGCTCTCGCTAATAATGTTTGTGCACTGAGTGGTGGTGAGCTCTGGGATGTACTCATCCAGAAAAGCCAACGGATTTTTAACGTATTTGGAGGATTAGTTCTGTCTTTCTCACTTAACGCACAAGTCAGTATGTTTTGATGGGAAGCTTGAAAACCAGTGGGAAAAAGCATGCTCCTCCAGAGGCTCTATCTAGCACTAGGGCATACATTTATTTTTGAGACACAGCTCCCTGTCAGTCGTCTTATTACTGAAACTTACTCATCTAATGCTGAGTTTCAGAAAATGCATGTTTTACCTAGGAAGTACACTAACCAAAGATTTGTATTAATTTTCTAAACCAAATATCTAATAGCAAGGAGTTCACAATTCCCTCCTCCAATGATGCATTTTTATATTTTTGCATAACTTTTATACTAACAAATTCTGTTATTTGCCCGGCCTCTGAGAGCTTTCTTGCTCTCCATTACAAAGCTGCAGTCCCTCAGCTAGTTTGTGGCCCTTGGGCAGCAGGTGCTAAGAATGGAGTGGTGAAGAATAAATCATTTTTCCTTTAGTTCACGTTAGTGTTGTAGTGTAAAGCAAACTTTATTCATTGTGACGTTGACAGTAGGTCCACTGTCATATTTCTTTCCATTTGAATGCTTTATGCTTTAAAAATATAGAGACTAYTGAGTCTAGGAGAAACTTAGAAGTTTTATATGTAGCAGTTAATACTTGTAATTCTTGTGACTCAAGGAGAGCAGAAGCAGGGCAGTTGTGTTAGGAGCACAGAAATGAAACTGTGCACCAGGAGCCTGGGGCTGTCTTGCAGGGATGCATTGCTCTGGCTCTGCATCACCTGTGAGAAATAGAGAAGGTCTAAAGAGGTGGTTTGAGAGGCTCTGTTCAGACTTCCTTCTGCAACTCTCTCTTTTGTAATTTTGTAATTGTAACAGTTTGATTTTTCTGTAATGTGAATTATGCAAAATGTGAATCCTAGCATTTTTCTCCTGGAAATTGTTTTGACTCCTTTTGATCAAGCTGTGATTTGCACAGATGGCTATATATATTGCCAAGCCAAATTGCTCCTCGAGGAATATCGAGGCATATCCCCTTTAGTAGTGGATATGCCTCTTGTGTGGCTGTGTGTGCCCAAGGGCTCCTCTTGCCCCTCTGCTGCTCCTGCCGGTTCCCCTGAGCTGCCCGATCCCTGCTTGCGTGCTCATTYGACCGCCAGCAGCCTGCCCTCCAGGAGCATGGGGGAGAACGCRGGAAGGCGGCTGCTCTGCTTCATTTCCACAGCATGCTTGCCTTCAAAAGGAAATGAAAGAAATAAGTAAATACTTGGGTCTATTTTTTGAGGGAAAAACCATTCTTTCTCTTCCCCCTCCCCAGTATTGGAGACTTTAATTACAGGGTCATGTCTTCCTGTTCCTAAAGCCTTAGGATGGAGGAGGAGAAACCAGGTGAGCAGGATAAAGCCAGCTGCTAAGTGATGGTGCAAGCTGATTACTTGGTTGCTTTGGTTTGACAAATTCCAGGGATCCAATCTAGAGAAGCGTGGGGAAAGCGTTCAGCCTCCCGGCTGCCGAGGTGGTTCTCTTCTGTCATTTGTTTTTGTAGAGTTGATTTGCTGCTTTAAGTGTTTTTCGTTTCCTGAACTAAAGCTTCAGGGCCATTTTGAAAAAGGTGAACAGATAATTCCTTGCCAGCAATTCAGCCTGTGTGAGTAGTGGTTCAGTAACGAGGTATGCCTGCTACTCCTGATGGGGGAGGAAAATGTCAGGAAGGAAATGCTTTTATATTTCAGTGATTATCATGGTTCAGTTTTAAACATCATCATTTAAATGCTAAACCAGATGATGCACAAACACACACAAAAAACYGTCTCCAGTTGATCAGGTGGGATTTCTTGTTCAGTCTGTTTCCTGAATGTTTTCTGGTTCATTTATTTCTAGAGGTTTTTTTGTAATCATGAATATTAGTACATTTTCTTTAATGAAAACTAGGATTCATATTACTTCAGCAGTTTTAGCAATGTTCTTAAAGCCTGCTGTCTTGAAACTTGGTAAGATTATAAAGTGAAATATGAAATATCTTAGGTTAATTAGGGCTGGTTTTTTTTTGGGGGGAGGGGGAGAGTTTTCTCCTTTCTGTTGCCTTCTCTTTAGCAGGTGTCATAGCACACCCCATGCTCAATTGATATCATGCTCTGTGTGTGTGTGTGTGTGTATATATATGTGTGTAATCTTTTTTTTTAAAGTCACTAGAAGACCTGCTAATGCTACAGCTATAAGGTGTGAAATTTTTTCACCCTCGAATTTTCCAAAGTAATTTGAGTTGCTCCAGCATTTACCTGCCCATCACAAAGCCTAAATTCAAAAAAAACTAAACAAATGAATACTATATCCCAGTTTTGGAGTCAGGTTGCTTTCGAACCTCATTTCAGTTGAGTACATCAGAACACAGATTTCCAAATTACAACTTAGTCCAGTTTCATAATTTCATCAACTTCATTTTACATAGGGTCTGTTCCTAAAATAAATTAATCCCTCAATTCATTCTCTCTGCATCAGTCATTCTGTGCACATGTAATAAATAACAGTTAGATATGGACAAATACTATGTTTTCTAAATTCTAAGTATTTAAGATGATTCATTTTCAAGTAGAACATATGCTAGGTATAACTAGATTATTATAAAATTGCAAAAAATACAACTTCATGAGCTTTTCAATAAAAGTCTCAACTTATTTGCTTTGTAGTTAAAGCAATTTAACTTTCTAATAGTMCTAATAGAATATCTTAACTTTCAGATTGGATTGAAAACATTTTGGACTTGTCTTTTTCTGCAGCATGCTATCTCTACTTTTCCAGTATAATAATAAATTTTGTGTACTCTTGCAGTGCAGAAGTTTCTCATTTGAAGTGTATCACCTCCTGAAGGTAATTGCAGTCTACTGTGTGCGGAGCTCTTGCAGCGTTAGTAAATTAATAAGGTGGTTCTAAATCTTGTGGTCCAGCAATGTCATGCAAGGCTTGCTTACATGCACTGCTCTTTATTAAGCAGATAACATATTCTTACTTGCAATATGGTTTTAGGTTGGAAATGTTACTTATCAACAGGAAGGTAGTACTTATTTAAAAAAACCTTTTTTTTTTATTAAAAAGCAATCTTGGAGGTTTTGAATTCCTATTTCAAAACAGGTGTGTGTGGAAAATGGACTTTTCTGACTTAGTGGCAATATATATGCTTCTATATACATAATTTTTATGGGAGCTTGTTTGCATAAGAATGGAATTGCTGGGACTTTGTTTTTTTCAGGAGAACTATGGAAACAGTAAACATACTAAAATATTATTGCACACTAAGTCATTCACTGAAAAGTTTAGAGCATTAGCAACTTCTGACTCTAAAAAGACTTGAAAATAATCGATTAAATTCCAAATCACAGTTCTTCCAGACTTYTTTTTTTTAATGTAAACGGGGTGGGGGGGCACCCCACTACCATCAACAAATTTTTGTGAAGGAGGCTGTTGGCAAAATCCATGTGCCAAACATGCCATTGGCCTTAGAGTCTAGCCAGGCCCTCTTGCTACGTGTTTTCTCTGTGGCTCTGTCCAGAGCACAAGCCTCACTTAACCGCTTCAGTCTGACCAATTTTCAGAGGAACACGAATGAATGTGAAGACGTCATGTCCAAAGATAAAATGAGGATATCTARAGTGGTGTGGCTTATGGAGAATACAAGAAAGTGACTGTTTTTGCAAAGAAACAATGATGTAGGCTCCTTTCTTTCAGTTTCAGTTATGGTATATACCTGCATAATGCATCCGTATCTGTACTGTGCTGCATGTCATCTTTGAGCTTGACCCCTAAACTGTTTCTGGCTAATCAGTATAGTAGATTTCCTGAGCTGGCTAAGGCTATCTTTCATTTTGTTCCTGCCATTCATAGCTAGAGTGATATTTTGAGAGATTCACCTGTAAGCTTAAAGTGAAATTGTGTGGTAGGAATTTAAGTTGCGACTATACTTTAGGGGAAAAAAAACCTAAAATTTTCCCCTCTTACAGAACACCTGAAAGTGCACAATAAGGTGGAAAAAGGGTGGTTAATTTTTGGCTAACGGACTCTGTTCCCATTTCTGGGGTGYGTGCATGTGTATATGACTGGGGGACTCCATTTGTCCAAGAATTCATAGAAATCCAATTTTTAGCAAAACACAAACCATGATAAGGTACCAAAAAATACTACTACTATGTTATGACTGTAAGGTTACTGAATTTCATCCAGGAAGAGCTACCTGTTCCTTGTTTCCCCACAGTGGGATAACCCAATAGACTGTGATCACTCACGTGGTAGTCCTAGGAGAAATATACAGAAACAGTTGTAATCACTTAACAGGGAAAAAATAAATCCAATTATATAAGCTCAATATAATGAACAAATTAGGTAATTGGGAGTGCTGTTGGTAATAGAGTAGAAAGGATTTTCATGAAAGATTTCATATGCGATTAGACAAAAAAAAAAAAAAAGCTGTTTTGGAGATGCTCTTTGTTCACATGTTAACCAGCAGTCTTCAGAAGTGAAGAACAGCACGGGTCATAAATGTAAGACCATTACYTGATCCTTTTTAAAACTGAAGATAACTAAGTTGCTTATGAACCTTGTAAGATCCAAATTATAGCAAGAAACTCTATTGCTGTAATTCCAAGATCAGATGTAGATAGTTTTTGGAATGTACATGTTATAGTAAGGATAAGTGAAACATGGAGACATTAACACATGCATGCTTTCTGGTTTTGATCACATGAATCATCATAGCTGGCATTTTGAAAACTGCTAGACTGTAGGTTAAGTACCCAGTTTTAGTCAGTGCCTCRGAATCTGAGATCCAATTTAAAGGTGAAAGTAAATTCTTTGACTGTTTAAAGAGTATTTCTGTTGGAGGTCTATTTGTTAGGATGAATTTTTCAGTTAGTTACTAGTATGGAATTAACAAATTTCCTTATGAAATTGTTGTTCCTAATGAAATTAGTTTCATAAATAAAATGAGACTATGCTGGGCTTTTTATAAGAGAACTGAAAATTACTTGCTGAAATTTCAGCAAAGATGGACCATTATGTAGGAAGAATTCCCAATGTATTGAGAAAGACTGGAAAATACAGAGCTCAGGTTGTATTAAGTTCTGTAGCACTATGAATTTTGGAACTTGATTAGTGGTTTGTGAAATACTAGGCATTTATCTGTTCTTATTAGGCATCTGTTTAATAAAGCTAGATATACTTACTATTTTATAAATTATTTTACTTAGTATACATGAATTATCCTCTAAAACAATATTTTTGAATTATCTGAAATAAGTGCATTTTATCATGTGGATCACCATAGTCCAATTYTGCTTTTGAAGTCAGTATTCTTAATAAATAAGTGACCCCTCCTGTTCAAGTTTTACAATACCAGGTATCTTCTGTGATTAAATTTCCTAATCTGGCATGGATTGACTACATATAGCGAAAGCAAGGGTGATTTGATAAAGAGCAATTGTGTCAGTGTAAGTCACCTTTCTCAACCTTATTTAAAATCTAAACTCTTTTTTTGAGTCCTCGTCTTCAGCTGTGATCTCTGAATGGTATATTCTGATCTGCAGTGATGATCACTAATGAAAGATTATTATCTGCAGTAATGTATTATTTTTATCCTCCTTCCTCAGTTGTCCTCTGAAGATAATAAGAATCTTCATAGTTAGCTTTCCTTCCCATACTACTGATCAAATAGCAGATAACAAAGCAGGCTGTTTTAAAATTCTAACTATAAAGCCTCCTGGCTTCTTTAGTGCCGCAGTTTTCAGTTTTTTGTATAGTTTATCCTAGTTATTGATATAAAGGCACTTTTAGTAGACACAGGAGGCTCTCATTTACAGGAGGTGGCTTCAATGTCCCACAGAAACGTTTCACAAAGGAGTTAAAGCTAACAAGAAGCAAACTTTAATGATTCAAACTGGCACAGAGCTTGGGGAGGTGGGGGGGATCCAAGCTGTCTTTAATACGGCTCTTGGAAGTTCTCTTTCTCTTCCTGTTACTCGGAGTGATTTGCCATGAGAACACCATGTTCTGTAGCTTACTTGTCTCTGGAGATGATCCARAGGGGAAGGAACACTAGGACCGGAGTGAACCGAGAGTCCAAATTTGTTTTGTCCTTGATATCCATCTGGTTGAGAAAATACCAGCTTTTAGTAAGTGAGGTAACAGATTCTGAAGGCTAGAAATACGGAAGAAATGTAACTGTTTTTAAATGATTAAAGGTAGCCAGCCCTGGTACTCACGCTTCTGACGTTAAAGCAATAGAACAATTCAGATTTGATCAAATAAGAGTGACAACATAAGCAATACTTAGCATTTGGGGCATATAGAAGGTTGTYGTTTTTATGATGTTAACTTTACTGACTAAATAATAGTGCAGATGTGTACATAGAACCATCTAAAATGTTTTACTGGATGCTGTAAATCATTTTGACTGGGACAGAATTATACAAATTAGTGATAGTAAATGTTTTCTAATCAATTAAATATGGGTATCAGAAGTATACGATTAGGATTTCACAAGTATGCATTTTTGGCCCTTTGCTATTTAACATTTCTGCATTTATTACCTGGAAGAAAACAGAAAATCATCTCTGCTAATGTTTACATATTACAGAGAAATCAGAGTAATGATAAATGAGAAAGGGGAGGAGGACATTAAAACAGATTAAAAGATCATAATGGACAATTTATTCTTGTATTTAATTTCCTGTAGTACATACATGCTATCTGCATGATTTAGTCTTGGTGTGTGTGTGTATATATATATATATATATATATATATATATATATATACACAGAAAATCCTTTGCAAAATTTATTGGTGGAGGATGCATTAAGCAAAATATTAACCACTGTAGTAGGAGGTTGTAAAAGTTTGAATGATGTTTTTTTGTGTGCTTCTTTCTCCAGCATTTAGAAAGTATATGAAAGAGCGTAGGAAAGTTATCAGATACCATGATGCCACTATTTCCCCTGACTTTTCATTTCAAAGACTTCTTCGTGTGTTGTTCCAGAAAAGCTGTGATTTAAAGGGAGTGTTTTTTCAGGACCAAATTATACATGGAAGGTAAGTGCGACAATGTAACTTGAATCAGGTGGCTWGGAGGAAAAATACTTATGTGCTTCGTGCAGGGCATTTAATTAGCTCATGACTTGAAAAAAGTATGATCTTTATTAACTTTCTATTCTTTGCAGTCAAAGTAGAATTACTGCTAGACTTCTGCTAGATGTGGATTTCAAAAACGATGTATTGGTTGGGTGAATGTCGTCGTCTTTGTGGCAAGCCAGCTAACCACTTTGTTGTACTGAACCTTTGCAAGTGTTCTCACAATTCATGTACCCTGCTTAGGAAGTCTCASTGCCCGTGGAGTTACTCGTGCGCACAGTATCTGTCTGCTCTATCATGGCAGCTAAAAGTATTCAGCATTTTATTTTGTGGTTGGTACTGAGCTGCCAAATATTMCAAATAGTGTGTTTGTTTTTTATTTATTTATTATTTATTTATTTATTTTTTAAGGCATTGGCAAGGCAAATTGGCTTGTTTGGTCTTACTTTTCACTACTGGTTTAACTGACCTCCGCTGATGAACTTGTTTTCTAGGAGACAACCTTGCAGTTGTCTGACTTTCTTATTAAAAATCACTATTTTAATGTGGGGGACAAATGAGAAAAGTCTTAGGCCAGACAGGCTAAAATCCCTTTTATAAAATGAGAGGAAGAAACTTCTTATCCTCAGTTTGGTGAAAAAGCACAGCAGAATCTTGTTGTTTGGACAGCATAGGCAGTATATGCTCCCACTTACCGTGGGTTTTGTCAAGAATCTAGGCACTTTCCTATTTTTTTCCCTCTGACTGAGTTATCTTTGCTCTTATTGGGAGTACTAAAAATGTATGAAGCGAAAGGACCTTCTGGGTCGAGTCCTGGTCTCCTATTATTTCAGGCAGCAATGTTTTATCTTGCCTTCTAAAATCATTTACTTGCTTTGCCTCACTCAGCCCCCCTTTGGAGGGCTACTCTTCACYGTGGAAGGTGGAAACTGCTTTCTCTTTTCTTCTGTAAATTCTATTAGTAGTCTGTTTGTGCCCACTCGCTTGTGTGTCAAAATTATTCTTTAGCTGAAATGCTTCTTTTCTGGCCCTTACTTCAGATGAGAGTGCGTTCTSTGACAGGCACTTCCATTTCCCTGATCTGCTTTTCTAGCTCTTCTCTGACTGGTCGTATGTTCCCATTTTTGCAAAGACAAATGACCAGAATTTTTCACAGCACTTCATATTACTATGATTAACAAATACATTGGAACCGTTAGCTTTCCCTTTGGATAACTGCAACAGTTCTGGTGATACTCCTGAAGATTTTAGGTCAAGCTGTTATAAAAATTATATTGTTACACATCATCTGAAATGTTTCCCTCTCTAACATGCTTCCTGCACGCTACAAACAAGTGTTCGTACCTTTACAGCTCTGTAATATTCTCACCYTGACCACTAACTACAGTGTTATCTTTGTTTTCTTTATTGCATGTTATGTTTGGATTTTACAGTACATGTTCTTTTTCARATAACTTTTTTCTTCATGACACTTCATTCTTGAGCTTAGTCCTTAACTGACCTTCAGTGTGAAGCATAATTATTAAACATCTTCTGTAAGATGATAATTAGCAATGTCCTCATGAACTATAGTACTTTCCCTCATGAGGTGTTGGATTTTGCCAGTGAGATAGTAGACTGGAATTTTGAGGAACATACTAATCTGTGAACGTAACTTAATCTTATGTCCTGCCTCAGCAAACCCCTTTCCCTTTGGATTTAAGCACTGTTTGCATAATTAAAATAGAGACAGCTGAAATAAATGTCTTTTTTTAGAGGAAATTACATTTCAGGTGAGTTGGGGGATATTGTGTTGTAAGGAAATGTGTCCTACTGAGAACCTGTAAACCTGGTGTATATTCATGGGCTCGGTATGATTCTCAAAAGCAATTTTCCAGTCTTCTCCCAATTCACATGCATCACTCCTTGTACAGTAAATAAAATCATGCTTGTGATGAAGGCAAACAGGTCCCCACCAGAGCATATAACAATACAAGGAAGCAGGTTGCTTGAGTGTATAATGCATTTGGTTAAAACTCATGACAGCAGTCAGCTCAAAYTGCAAAACTACTGTACTTTCCAGGAGATGGCTGATAACGTGATAAATGAAATGTCATTTACAGATTTGGATTCTGCTGCAAGCTGCAACAGATGCTTGTGCAATGTTTATTTGACTGTCTTAATGTAAAAATAACAGCAATCTAATGGTTAAATAATTAACCTCATTAATATGCTGTCAAAGGGAAGTTCCAGGAAAGGCAGCTAATGCTGTGGGTCAATATGCATGTAGATGGTTTGTCTGGGGTCACCTATGGGACAGTGTAGTCTCTGGGATGACTTTTCCCAGGTAACTTTAGAACACTACATAAATATGCCCCTGGCAGGAAGAAAGGTATTTCATTTATGCTTAATACCTTCTCCCAATCTTTGTCACTGAATTGCTGAAGGTTTGCTTTTTCTATGCACTTTCTGCACTTTCACAAAGCAGTGACTACATCCCTGTAGTGCCACCTGCTTGTGCACTAGCCTTAGTATAAAGGTTGTGAAATGTCATTCCTCTACCCCTCGAAATATTATCGAAGGCTGAAGTAGTGCTTCAGCAAYCAATACATCTATTTCTCTTCTTCAAACTACTCTTAGGCCAAGTTCATGAATTTGGAGGGCAGAAATCTTTGAGTTGTGAAACGTTTCCAGAGACCTGTGKTTCACCAGTGTTGTCCCCTCTCCCCCACAGTATGACTTGATTCCTTTTTTAAATCTTTCYGTTGCTACTGTGTGTATATGTGTTTGCACGTGTTGTATATGATGAACTCTTAAAATATTGAGTGATACTGAGTGGTATCATCTAGTAATCTAAATACAGGATTGTGAGGAGATCTAAGAGCCCAGCAGTTCTGTTGCTGGCTTGATGCAGGCTTTCCTGTAAGTCAGTTAAGTTCCCTGGCATCCATCCAAATAACACGGAGCAAAAAAGACAAGTTATGACAGCAAATAACTAAKATCAGTAAGGTATTATTGACAAAACTAGTCCCGTGTTAATATTAAGCAGTACATTAAAAAAATACATCTCTAGCTGTGCATTAACAGGTGTAGCAAACAGTGGTACTTCTCATTGAGATTCCTGAGTTTGGTAGCTTATATGACTGAATTAGTCGCTTATGCTTTTTAAAAGTATTTGTTCTGAAATTTTCCATACTGAACCTCTACCTTTGATTAAAGTGAGGATCTTTTTCCTTCAAGGCCATCTTTATAATAAAAAAAAAAAAAAAAAAGGTGAGGGGAGGAGAGGTAGTATGAGGAGAGAACAATAGAGAGATCCATGCAGGAAGAATATTAAAAGAATATCATTAAAGGTGCAGGTTTCAGGAGCTAGAAATTAGTGTTAAAGAATAGCAGAGGTTGGTACACCTGGAATTTGCAGTTTAGAGTGCTCTGCTATAGCCCTTGCATTTGAGACGATCCACCTATTTGCCATAGTGCTGTGGTGGAGCTCTGGAGACAACCTGAGCCCTGAGGTGGAGCTGCACAAACTTTCTTTGAAGCAAACGTATCAAAATATGCCGGAAGGCTCCTGCTCTTTGATGAAGCTGTATTTTATTAGAACACAATATGAGCTGGTTAGAGGTAGATTACAARCTCTGATCTCCTGGACAAGACAGGTTAAATAAGATGACTTTAAAATAAACCTATACTTCTCTCATTGCAATGTCTATTACAGATGGATTACTCTGAGAAATTTGGAAGGAGTTTGTAAAATTCCTGTTCCTCAAACTATGAGCTAGCCAGGCATCACAGAGTCCTCTACGGTTCAGCAGAGCTAAGGATCTTTAAACATGCCTTCAAACAGCTTATCTGTGTCACATCTTTACATTTCCATTTATCTAATAGCTTAGGTTTTTCCAGGACTGCTTGCACCAKGTAGGTGAAAATCTCTTCCTTTGAAGGGATAAAAGATTTATTTTTAGCAGCTTAGTCACTAGATACAACTTCGATGCTTGCATATATGTATATTATGGAAAACTGGCTTCAGGCAAGTGTGATTTTTCTTGGGGGGGAGCAAGGAGAGGAAGGAATTCTATTCGCAGAGAGGAATTAAATATCACTGACAAATCAATTTTTTTTCTAAAGTATGTTAAAGATGTTCTGGGATTTGGAAGATTAGAATGAGTCATTGGGGAGATAGATCAGCGGTTAGACAATGGACATAGATTGGATGCTGAATTTATTTRTCATGATATGCTGTTCAATACAGATTATATCCTCTCATATAAGGGRTGTGTGTGTGTGTGTTCTGGTAAATATTAAGGAGATACTTGGCATGTGACTTCCCATCCCTGAAATGATTGCACATGCGTTGTTGTATCATTAAGTGAAGAAACCATCGTAATGTAGTAGTACGTGTGTTTTTAGAGTATGATTCCGTAGCCAGGGGATTTCTTTGAAGACTGCACTCTGAGATGAAAGATGCTGAGAAACTGTTGTGAAACCATTTCTGTGCATAACCTTCAGTTTTTATTAAAGTGTTTTTTCTTTTTTCTTTTTTTCTGCTGCGTTTACAAGATAAACCAGCTGTGAAAGGTGCAAGCATATAGTTTGTATTCAGCAAAGATCTGTCATTTTGTGCTTACTGCAAGGCAAATGGCTCTGCCAGTTGGGGCTACAATTTATCAAGCTGGCAGAGTGACAATTTTCATTGCTCTTGAAAATTTATCATGGATAGTCATTTTTGAAGGGTTGACTCTTTTTGTTTGAGCAGGCTTCTTATGTTTAGACTTATCAAAATGGCGATTATTAATGCCATTAACCCATGAGGCAAGGATCAGTTTTGTCCCTGGCACCTTGGGTATGTCTTCCTGACAGAGAGATTTATCCGCTCCGGTTACTGCCGGAGTTTCTGGGCTTAGAGAACAGATGTAATAGAACAAAACACTGTCTGCCTAAAGAACAGTGAAAGTCACTTTTTTTGTCCCAGCTACCCTAGTAGGGAAGTGCAGGAAAGTAGGGTAAAGTGAAGAGGGAAAGAAAAAGCTAAAATATAAAATATTAACGGACAAAATYTTGTTCTGCTTTGGGACCCTCTGTCCCCACAGGCCTGGCGAGRGACTCGCTCAGAGGGTTGGTAGCGTCCGTATACCCACAACTCCTTGGTAAGGGTTTCTTCCACGTT
Source organism: Rhea americana (assembly GCF_003343005.1). Taxonomy (NCBI): domain Eukaryota; kingdom Metazoa; phylum Chordata; class Aves; order Rheiformes; family Rheidae; genus Rhea; species Rhea americana. Next base: position 2,061,044 of record NW_028186756.1, read on the forward strand.
GCGTGCGGGCAGTGATTCCTCCGCTGGCGGCGAGCGAGCCCGGGCTCGGCCCCGCGAGGCAGCGGGCGGCTCCTGGGGAGGCCTCGYGGCGAGGAGCGCGCCGCGCGGGCCCGGGCGGTCAGAGGGAGCCTAAAACCTGGCGGCGAAGTCGAATTGCCTGCCGTGAGATGTAACTCACGGACAGCACCGCTGCGTCGCGACGTCGTACTGACGTRTCCGCGTTTGCTCTTCCCCGCTTTGGGCTCAAAGCGCTGCCCGGGTGAGCGGAAGGCAGCTAGTTCCGAGCGCRAAACGAGGCGTTTTAACGCTCGCGCCACAGTTAGAGGAACGGAGCAGAAAACTTCCCGTGTCTGCAGTTCTCTCGCCATCCTGCCGCCTTTGCTTTGCGGGAAGGTCACGCGCTAACGTAGCGCAGACGTGGCCGGGATCGCAAGGGCGTTTTGACAGGCGCCTCGCTGCGGAGGGGCCGCGTGCGGGGGCAGCTCGGCTCGCGCGGACCGGCYGAGCCCGGTTTCGTCGGACCCGCGGGGAGGGGAGGGGAGGCGCCGAACGGGCAGGTACCCCTTTCCCCAGAGAGCTTCTCTCAGCAGCACGAGTGGTTTTGACGGCCCGAAACTTCAAACTAGCTTAGGTTTGAACTTTTGTCTAGCTTTTCTCCCTACGTAAATTCCAGTTTTGTAAACAGCTCTGCACGAGCATGTGGTTTGCGGGGAGACCGATCCACAGGAGCTCAGCCGCCTTGGGCTGCACATGTCAAGCTGAGCCTGAAAATAAACCTTAAAAAAAAAAAAAAACCCCGAACTTTTTCCTTAAAGGAGAAGATTTCTTCCTCTGGAAGATGTGGGGCTGCATCTCGGTGGCCCCTCGCGCTGGCTGCGGGGCACAGCCGTGGGGAAAGGCCGGGGCGAGGACAGGCTGTTTCACCGTCGAGCCCAGGAGACTCGAAGAGCTCACCCAAAGCAGTAAAGCCTCAGCAAAAAGCTTTCCCCGATGCTGCCGCAGCCAGAAAAGCGGTGTCGGTGGGGCAGGGCTGCGGCGGCCTGTCCTTCCCCGTGCGCCTCTGCGCCGAGCTGACCAGGCCTCCGAAGAGCTCGGCGCCGCTGCGCGCGTTGTGAGCACCCGAATATCTCGCCGGAAAGCCAGCTTCCATATCTCTTCAGAGCATGGTGCCAGGCGTCTTCCCTTAGCGAGCTCAGTCTCTGAACGCACGCGTGCAGAAAGCGGTTGCGCTGAGAGCTGCAGTGGATCCAGCGTCCTGCGAGTTGGCTGCTTTCTGGTTGCTTAGATGGAAACCGGACTCGTCCTTCGGTCTGGTTACGGCTCTGTCCTTCCCTGTGCAAGGTGGAGGAGGAAGGCGATGTGCGTTTGCCCCCATTGCTGCTGCAGTGGCCTGGGGTTCTGCAAAAGAAAATCACTGGAGGCTCTGCAAATTCAGAAAAGCCTGTCAGAGGAAAAAAGCAGCAGCATGTTTATATGGTTTTTTTTTCTCCATTAGATTATAAAATATACCAACTGTTTCTAAACAATAATGTCCAAAAATGGAAGTTTTAATAATGTACTCTTGACCCAATAAGAATATAATCTCTGTAGACAAAAACATTGTACTTAAAAATCTCATATGTAACAAAATTTAATCACAAGTTTGAAACATATTAACATTCATATGAAGTTAGGAGAATTGCAGCACTATTTTTTTTATGCCCTCTGGATGGAGTATTTAATCTAGTTAAAAGAAATGCTCATAATCCCTCCATCCCTAGAGAAATCAGCACATTAGCAAGCAGGAAATCACACTAAGTATCCGAGGAACAAAACTGAGATTTGTTTTGACCTGCTAGTCCTGCATTTTCTCTCCTCTGCCAAACAAATTGCTGTCTCCTAAATCGTCAAGAACTTCTCTTGGTTAGCTTATGTCTTCTCCATGCTTATTTTATCATCCTTTTTTTTCCCCCCCTATAAATAATGGACTGCTTTCTGACATAAAAGTTATTTGGAGGCTTGTGATGGGTGTTTTAATGACCTCTAGGAAGAACAAAATGATGTAGAATAATTGGTGGGATGGACAGAGGTAGTTTGCACTACCTTATCCCTGAGCGTTGCATTCTTAATTCAACTTTTAGGCCAATTTTATTCTGTTATTACATATTTATTAAGTAATTCAGACAGTTTTGACAATTGTTTTATTTTGGAGAATCTTTCTGCTACTTGGAGAATCACTTCAAATGTGTATACTATACATTTACTTATTTAAAAGCTTTTTCATGTTATATTTCTTGATATCTTACTCATGAAAGGTTCTCACCAGGAGGATGATAGAGCAAGATTTCGGTTATTACAACATAACTCATTTCAGAGCTCTCCAGAGAAACTGAGCCATTGGTTCAAACAACACACTAGCTGTGAATTACTGCACATTTTTTCAGTCTTTTTCAGGTTCTTAATTTTATCATTTATGAATATTTTAAACACCTTTTCTGGTGCTAGAGGCAGTGCTGCTCTATTGTTCCTTTTCTGTCCGCTTTTTCTTCTTGGAGGATATTTGGATGTTTGGATTGTTCTTTCAGCATTTTTTTTATTTTCCATTGCTGTATGGACCCCACACATTCAGTGAGATCTGTGTCAGTGTAGGGGTCTCACAGTTCATATGAATAAAACTAACAGGATTTAACTTGAAAAGTCAGATCATAAAGCAAAACATCAGTAACTAATAGAGCTGAGGCTTGCGAGAAAAGGGAGCTTGTAAAACCCAAAGGGAATTAATTCATCAGATATGTCTAACCTTGCATTTCTGAGAATGTCATTTGAGAATAATGCTCATCTAAACCAGAACTTGAACAAAAGTTAACAATCAATCGAATTAAAAAGGCACAGATTCAAAGAGAAGATCTTATCCTTTGCAAAAGATATGACAGTGTTGTCCTTGATCATCTCTGAAAAGCTTTCAACATTCATAATGATAAGGACTTGTTGGGAACTTGGAATCTAAATCTTCACTTTAGTATCATATTTGACTCCCTTCTCTAAAATATATTGAAGCAAAATACCATAAAACTTGAAGACCCTGAAGACTTGGGAAAAATTTTGTATTCAGCATCCTTTTTTTGTGGCTTACTGATCTATTTTATTGGGAGCTGACATGAGCATGACAGATCTCATAGAAAATAAGGTTCTGTGAGAACTTTCAGCAGTTGCAATGTTGTTAATGTAGAGGCAAGTTCTGACACTGGATAAGAGTTTCGTGCTGCGTGATGCTTTGGGATTTAGTGCTAAATAATAACTACTTTCCATCTGGTGTCTTGTCTAGAATCGATAGTAGAGGTTGTCTGTTGTTGAACAGCCTGTTAGATTAAAAACTTTCTTCATGTTAATCATGATTATGGGTTCTCGTATAGCTATAAAGTCTAATGTTTACATGGAATGCTTTTTCCACACACAGGACAGCAAATGTCAGATTGACTTAAGGGTTGTTTTTTTACTATATTTCCTTTGGGGGGTTCTTTAAGTGAGATAGATGTGAGTTGTTTCAAGTGGTGCTAGGTCTTCATAAATCATTTTCCACTTTTTTTTTCTTGTCAAAAGCATCATATTCCCATGTCAATGGGAAATTCCCACTTTTGAATTGGTCTATAACCTTGAGAGGGAGAGAGACAGCCTCTAACCAGAGAGAAGTGCAGGTATAGCTGTAATATGGAAAAAAGGAGTGAACAGTAGGAGTTGTAGAATAGGCTTAGCTTTTCCTAACAAGGTATGTGACTGGCATTTACATCTCTTCAAGTCATCACCGCGAAAGTCTTTGCCAATAACCGTTTTACCATAGAATACCTCCAAATAACTGTTCTAGATAGCTAGTAGTTGTTGAGTGTACACTGGCAATACTTTGTCCCTAACCTTCCGCAGTTGCTGATTTTGAAAACCAAATTGGCTGGTAATTTGAGTCATTAGGAAACCTTCATTATATCCCATGTTCAGGCTGCACTGGAATTCTTAGTATGCATTTCTTAGTATGATGATTGTCACATACATGCAATACTGATACTATAGCTGTTGTCTTCTAGCCTATCTTCACCTTTTATCCCATTCCAGTGTCTTGCTGGATTTAGAAAGTCTGTATAGTTTTCTTTCCCATCTACAAGCATGTCTTGTGACACATTGCTTTCCAAGTGTATAAATGTATTCATTGCAGACAGCGAGTACTGATCAGTAATGATGTTATGTGGTATGTCTACTGCTGGAGGACAAGACATCAACRTGATTTTCCTTTTGATAGTATTGGTAAAAAGTATGTGCTGTAGGCATAACTTTAGAGTTGATTTCCAAGGATCATTTCACATTCCTTCTTGTGGGAATGGATGGGACATACATTTCGGCGTGCACGAGGACGTGTGAGAACCTTGATCCTTACGTTTTTGTGTATTACCTTCTGCTCGTTAAGGTATGGTTAGCAATGCATTCCTATTTCACAGTATTCTCGTTTTGCTTTTTTCAAGAGGCTGTAACTCGCCAATAATAGTTAAATTCTGTGATCACAAAATATACTGAAATACCTCTATTAGAGGATATTTCAGGGACCTGAATCTTCAGGGAGTAATTCCTTTTGTTTTTATGTTTTTTTTCCCCTGCGGCCACACTTTCAATTATTGACTACTAAAAAGAAAATAGTTTGAGAAATACTGAGTATGGTAAGAGCTAAGTCACTACATCTTTACGTAAAAGTCTTCTATTTTTAAAATGATAGCGCTTCAGAACACACTGATTTACAGGTGTTTCAACTGTAGTCTGTACACCTCAGTAAATTTCATTAGAAATCTGATAGAAATGTGTACATCCATTATTTATGAATAAAAAAAGCTATATCTTTTAAAATGCAGATCTTGTTTGTTTCCCCCTGGAGATTGTGAAGAATTGCATGTTGAGTCAAGTGGAGAAGATGACTGATTGTTTTTCTGTAAATTTTTTTAGTAGTTATTGGTGAAATTGTAGGGGCATTAGTGTCTAAATACTTGAACCAAATCATATTGTAGAAACTGCAAAGGTCATTTGGTAACTGATTTTCGCTCCTGCAAAACTGCAATAAATAATTTTATACATGATCGTTTAAGGAGCAGGAGGATTTTAAGGTATTGTATAGCTTTCTCATTACAGTTTATAGGTATATAATTTTACCTACGGGCATGCAATTTTAATGAATACATCAATTAAGTCTGGATATCTACAGTGATTTTTTTTAAAAAAATTAATTGGTCAACAAATGAAATACCAATTCCATAAATTGAAATGAGGATGCTCTGTAGACTTATCCAGCACTCATTAAATCTAAGATAATTCTTCTGCACTCTTTAGAGAGTGTTCAAGATGATTGCTGTTTCTCAAATGACCAGTTTGATTAACAAACAAACAAAATTAAGTTTGTTTAGACTGTTATTGTAATGGAATTTCAGCTACTAATGTCTATGACTGGACTGGAAGAAAAAAAGGAGGATTTTCAAATTTTCTGATATATCTTATTTAGTTGATATCCTTAAGGGCTGGATAGATCTAAAATGTGGTATAGAAGAAAAGTAGAGGCCAGAATTATAAACCTTAACAGCCCCACTTAGTTGCCACTCAACGTCCTGCCTATTCTTCTTTGAAATCCTCCTGTGAAGAGTTGTGTCTCTGGACTAAAGATCTAATTACATGAATTATATAAAGACTATTATCTGCCTACCCTTAATACTAATAGCAGTCTTCTGGAAAGAAAAGTGCCAGTCTGCTCAGCTCTTCAGAAGAAAGAATATGGGTACCACTCTTAGGAGACAGTTTGCAACTATTGCCCAGCAGACAGAAGCGTCTCTGGGCAGCTCTAAGTAAAGCATCTAATAGATCAAATTTAAGACTTGTCTCTATCCTCAGTAAAGTAGCTTCCAGTAAGAGAAAGCTCCCATTTCTGAAGCTTTGACTACATTTGGAAGGGTCTGAGCTCTCTTGTGTGTTGCATAGGATGCTTGTGCGCCTAGCACAGGGTTATGGACTCCACCTAGAGGCCTTGAAATCTGAAGCTCTAGTATTGCAGTGCTAAAACTTTTATAAGATCTGGCTCTAGAAGCCAACTGGAACTAATATTATTAAATGTACTAAATTCAGTGAGCTTTTTAAACAAAGATGTATAGCTATTCGTGTTCAGCTTTAATCAAATGACCTCTTAGATGCCTTCCGTAATGACGGGTCTGAAAAGCTGAGTCTGCTTCATAATGTATTATTCCAATTTTGCTTGTTAGCAGAGATAACTTTATTTAACTTTTCTCATTGGCTAGTCACATTTACCATGAAAAATTTTGATCGTTATCTAGCAGACCAGTCACAAAACCAAATAAATATCACTGTTCGATTTGGCTTCTAGCTCTATTCACTTAAAAATGAATACATTTGGAAGAGAATGTCTGATCTGAAGAGCAACGCAGTTCTGTAATTTGTATGGAACCCAAAGCAAACAGTGGCAAAAATAATACCTAGTCAGCTAATGGTTTTCTTAGCACTGGTAGAGAAAGAAGGGCTATGATTATAGCTCAGCTTATAGTGGACTGTAGTGAGTAAATCCTGCTAGATTGCTGCATGTTCATGTCTGCTGGTGGGCTAGTTTCATTTGACTATCACAACTTACATATTTCTTGCAGTTAGATATGAGAATAAGACAATACAGGTCAGTTCAGGAGGAACTGTTTTGTATGGAAGGAACATAGGTATGCTTCCAGGAATAATCAGAAAGGCTTTCAAAAATGGAATAATTCATGAAGAGAAGGTGATAGAGGAGTTCCTTCATTTTAATTGGTAGATAAAAGTGGTATAGCGACAAGAAGCAATTTTGTGTATTTGATTTGGCTGTATTTTTTTCTTTCTTTGCTTAGCTCTTTCTATTGAATACTCCATATCATTTTTTTATGTTCTCTTTTCTTTGGTATTGCCATCAGGTGCAAAACCCCAAGTATATTGCACAGAAAGACTTGCTATTTCTCAGACTGATTAGTATTTTGTTCTTGAGCCAGTTGTGCTGTGTTGCAGGGAGTAGAGCAGTAATGTGCTACTTGGTTTGACTGACTGCAAGTATTGTCTGGCACTAGCAATTTAACTATACCTCTCTTTTTCAGTTAAGACTTGGATCTAAAGACATGCTTTTCTGTTAGCTTGCTAACATTTTTTTCAGTTTTTTCTTTTTTGGGGGTTTACACTAAATTGGCTCCAATTTACTTGATTAATGTGACAATTTACAATCCATGACAAAGTGAAAACAGTCCTGCCCAAAAAAGCTGGCTCTTGTTAAATGCACTTTGTTGCCCCTTCCTTTCCCTTGGGAAGACTTCTTCCTTGAAAATGTCAATGTTGTTGTGCAAACATGTAAACCATGATAAGAGACTTGCTTTCTGCTCATGAGTAACAGCCATGGCAGGACCCCTTTTGTTACGTCTTGTAGGGGGAAACTGCCCTGGTTTGCCTGGGATGTTCTTGCCTCCAGCTACCTGCTGCTTCTCTGTGGGTGCTGCCCCCCAAATGATGCTGGCAGCAGAAATCACATGCTTCAGATACACTACTCCAAGCCCTGRTACTCTAGTGCAAAATCACCTATATCAGCAGTTTAATATGCCACACCATGACTTGGGACTGCGGCRTTGTGGACAGGCATCCTGCTCTGCTTTAAACAGCCCCACGTAGTTTTGGGGCTGGGGGATTGCTGTTTAAGTGCCTAGAGATATCAGTTACATGAATGATCAGCAAGGGAAATAGTACCACTTGACTTACATGACCAACTGAGAGTAAGAAACAGTTGAATTTTTTTATGATTATGAAGATGTAGGAAGTAAATGAACACGAAGTAGATTTTTCAGAAAGTTTTTGTTAAGAAAGCCGCAGGCTGTGACTGTGTGTTAGTGGAAAAGCAAAATAAAAAGATTAGTTACAAGTATTTACTACAAATTATTCAGTGCAATCTTCTCATAATCTATGGACCCAAAGTTTACTCCCAGTAAAAGTAGTCACTGTGTGCTCTGCCTTTGTGCTGGAGCTGGTGATGCAGACGAGTGCTTTGTTACAGGTTGGAGGCCAGCAGATTTGGTGACCTTTGAGTTGTGACAAACTCCATCTCGTTCCCTCTGGCCTTTAGCAAGTTCTTTCCATCACCCCTGAGGGTTGATGCTCCCTGCAGGACTCCTGCCCATCACCGTGACCATCTCCCCTTGCTTCTCTGCAAGTCTATCAGTTGCTCAGGACAATTTCTGTGTCTGTCTTGGGAGTCTGCTGATCCAGTTGTATTTAAGGAAATGACATGAACTGAGAAGAAGCAAAATCAATTGCAGTTCATCATGTGTTTTAAGTCTGTAATAATTTCACTTTTAATATATCACCAGTAAAATAAAAGTGGTAACTTTACTCCAATTATAGCTAAAAATGAGAATTTCAGATAGTCGTGATATGTGATGTTGTGATATGAGATGAAACTGTGTGGCGTTTTGATATTTCTCAGCATGCAAGTTTTCAGAATGGATCTTTGAGTAGATCAAAGGATTCCCTCTTTGTCAAAGAGATTTTGGGAAAAAAAAAAAAAAAAAAAAAACTGCTGCCCTTTAGGACCTTTTCCGAAGTTGCTATCAGTTCTTTCTGCCTTCCTAACAAATTCTAATCCCTTTCAAGGTATTCATCTCATTTGGTCTCCCCTAGGATACTGAAACATTCCCTCTCAATTTGATCTGAGGAAGCACCTAAATCACTAGCTATTGCAAGCTTGCCAACTCTAATTTAATAAATTAAACAGAACATAAATTAGTGCCTGAGATGGAAAACATAATACAAAGAACCAGCCAGCGCTGCAGTTAAGTAATAACCAAAACTGAAAGAAAAACAGTGTGAGCTGTTCTTTTATTGTGATGAGACTAATCATTTCATCTATTTTCTGACATGAAAGATGGGAAAGGTGAAGAAGAATCTAACAAATAACACAAAGAGGAGAAAGAGAACAGAAGGGAGTGAAAGTTTTCCAAATGTCAGAGGAAATTAAATAGTGAACTTTAAAGGAAGCAGCACCTATTTGCTCAGTAGAACCTTCTCAAAGCTGTCGTGTTGGGAAAAATGGAAGAGCTCAGAAATGCACTTTAATCTAGTTTGTGTTAAAGTTTGGATTTCTTAGACCTCATGGCAGCAGGTGTCGTCTTTTCTTAACATTCATTATTCATGTTGCCTCACAATGCATTTCAATCTATAAATGAAGAGGTGTATGGACCCTTTTCCGGTGAACTAAATAGATAAAATGTATTACTGCGTTTGAGCTCATACAACCATAGCAGTAGCTGGAAAATTATTTGCCTGATACAGCTGATAGACATATGGGTTGCAAATAAGTTTTATTTTGATGAATATAGAGTTGAACAGAGTTCTCCAATATATAATCTTCATATTTTAATGAATTGCAATATACTTTTTTTTATATTACTCTGAAATGGTAGGTCTCCTCTTCAAATCTGAAACATCAGTCAAATAGAAAAGTTTCATTTTCTCTCGGCATCATTTTCTGCTTAATGTAATGTATAAGGCTTAATCCCGTTAGTCACCGAGAGATTCAGAGCACATTACGCTGAATCTTGAGGTCCTTAATCTTTGTTCAAGCCGGTTACCACTGACTTCAGTGAAAAACCTGCAAGAGGCAGGCGTGAGGTAAAACTGAACTCCCAATTCTGCTTCACTGAAAGCAGTACAAATTGTCATTCATCTCAGTGGGAACTGAAGCAGGACTAAATTGTAACCTTAGAATTTTGCTTATTAACATCACTGGGATTGGAAGGTACAGCAGCTTGTAAAGTCCATTATTAAAAAATAAAGCCCAAACCAGTAAGTCATTTTGCAGTGTGAAGTGCTGCATTTTAAAGGTGCTGACTCCTCCTGGACCTGAGCTACTGTAGCTCACATGCTGACAGGTYCCTACATGACTAAGGTTTGCTCAAGATGAAAGGTTGAAGAATCGTTAACACAAGAGTTTTATTTACGTACTTATGTCTCAATTCCCATAAGGCTCTGATAATCTGTAATGGGTAATTAGAGGGAAGAGAAGTGGGTCCAGGCTTAAATAGATTCAGTTCTCAGTGAGTCTTGTTGCTTTTTGAACAAGTTAATGTGGAACATCTTCCTAAACTGTGAGCTTTGATACAACCCTCTTCACGGGACAGATTCTCAGAGCTGCTGTAGTAACTCTGAGTATACTGGACTATTTAACCTTTTTAATAGTTTGCATGATGGAAATCTGGTAACATAAGGAATAGACTTTGTGTTACCCAAAGATGTCAGTGAGAGTAACAGATTAAAAGAGAGCTGGAGAAAACAGTCAAGATAAACATAAGCTATTGTGCTGTTTAATGATGGGTTTGTGCCAGTCTAAGGCTGCACTAGATGCTTTTCTCTGGCTACGTGTTCCTATGTACCTACATGAGCAACTGTGAGGTTACATGTAGAGCCAGTTTGGCTCACTGAGTTATACAGACCTTAACCCTGTTAAAAAYGTGATTCATTTCCATCTAGGATTTCTCCTGTCCCTGGGTGACATTACTGCCAGTAATGCTAAAAGAAAGGTGTGAGAAATATTGTATGTTGGTCTACTCTTTTTCTGCTAGCTGTGAATAAACATAATCTAATTCTCTAGTTAACTTTTCAATTTGTTCTTTCCCTACTAAACAGAAAACGTAGAGGTCTTTCAAATCCTCTAGAATCAAGCTTCTGAATTCTTCAGTTTTAGTTTTGCATTCTTCTTCCATGGCCAAATCCGTACAATACTTGTATGCCTTCATTCTCTGGAAGCGAAGCGTTTAAGTGCAGAGCAACTGTGTATTGTATTCACAGTCACCCTGAATGCAGTGACAGAGTTGCTCTGCACATGGATATGAGATAATTCTATACAAATCCTGTAATTTATTATAGCTTATTTTACTGAGAAATATGTCAGATTCTTCACATGTGCTTACTGTTCATGAAATAGCTCAGTAGGTATTGTCCACTGGCTGTTTAATTTCAAACTGGAGTACCTGAGCACTATTGGAGAAATATTCAAGTACCAAACAGCTGAAGTTTTGGTGAACCTTTGAATATGTGGTAACATTGCCTTCATATGCATCACTCTGGATCCTGTGAGTCTATCCTCATGAGCAATATTGCCTGTGTTCAGGTGATTGCAAGATGTGAGCCTTTAAATGGGATAATTTTCTATGAGTGTGTGCAGTTGTGATGTGATTAATGACTAGATTTTCTGTGGTGGCTCAGAATATCTGTATTAGGCTAAATTAAGCTTTCCCATCACTTTGGTACAAAATTTAAGATTCCTGAAATGTTAAGGTTTCATTTCAATTAAAATTTACTCCTTGGAGTAATCCTCTGGAAGTGGGATATTTATTTTGAGAGAGGTACTAAAATAATAACAATATTTTTAAGCCTAACAAAATGGGGATTTCAAGACATTATTTTGAGAAAGCTGGAATAACATTTAAGATTAAGCTTCTTGAAAACAGCCTTGAATTCTTTCCAAGCTCTTTAGACCATGCAGCTTGTGAACCGCGAAATGGCTAGATGTTGCAGGTGGACTGTCCCAGGCCTGGTTGTGCCTGGGACCTCGGATGCTGAGTGAACTTTCCAGACTTGAGGCAAGCTTCTATTGGAATTAATCAAATACTTATGTTCCTGTGGAAATCTACAGGTGATGAACTAATGCATTAAAACAGTGCTGGTCAATTCTGATTTTTAGATTGCTGAAATGCCACTAGTGTTAGCTGAAGTCACTGTGGTATGCGTACATCTGTTTTACTACTGAGCCGTGGTGGTGCCTGACCCTTTTTTAAACACATTCTTTCTGTGGTTGATATAGCATAATTCCACCATGTAATAATACTTTCTTTTTGCCTAGTCAGAACAATTTACCTGAATTTCTTGAATTAGAACTGAAAGCAATGTTTTCACTTTATTCAGTTACAATTAGGGGATTGTAAGGTGCATAGTATTTATTCTGTGTGCATAGTCAGGGTTGCAGTGGAAAGAGCTGCAAGGCTATTCAGTAAATAAACCATACGGAGAACTAGTGCATTTTATAATAAAATTCTCTTGATAATGCCTTTCTTGAGTATCTGGTGTAAAAGTTAATGACAGCTTAATGTGTTTTAGAATAAATCTTCTAGTGAACTTTACAGAAATAGTAAAATGTTTTTAGCTATTTTTTTTATTAGCTTTATTAAGAAACAGTTCTTAAGAAAAGTGGGCTTTGCCGTATGTTGAATCATACAGGCTTTCCACCTTATCGTGGAATACCCAAACAACTGTTATACAAATCACATGATTCAGTTGTGGGTGGTTTGGACTGTTACGTGCTGTGTTTGGATAGTGTATACAGCCCTGAGAACACTATAGAACAGCTTGTAAGATCTGAAAGAACAGAGAAATATGTGCGTTCTGGTGCAGTGAATTTTAATGTTTAAGAAAACAATGCCATAGTTGTTTGCAAGGTTATGGCTGTCTTTGCTCAAGCATCAGTGTAATTTGTTGAGCCGGAGTACGGTTGACATCTTTGATTCTGTAAATCTTGTGTATAAAAAAAGGCTGAGGGTGGAACTGGAGAAGGGTGCTAGTTTAGTCTATTCATGGTGATGTAGGGGATAGAGTGTAAATAGAAATGTGTGATGTTCCCTTGCAGTTCCATTTTGGGTTGATTAGAGGAATTTAAGGATCTCTGTGTATTTGCTGTTTGTATTAAAGATGTTTCATTTTAAAATTGCTGGTTTATCACCTTTCTAGTAGCTTTAAAAAACCTTGCTATCATCTCCAGACAGTTTCTATAAACAGAAAAGTTTAAGCAACAAAAGGAATTGCTAAACCTCATTCGTAACACTGTGAAGAAAAAATAATTAGCTTTTGGTTAGAAGACAGAAGAAGATTAATTAGTTTGTAAAGCCATGATTTTGAAGAACAAATTAGTATGGAGAGTGAGTTTGCAATCATTCAGTTCAAGAAGATGCAGCTTATATATTGTGCCTGTGAAGCCTAGTAAATGCATTGCTTTAGGTATCTCAAAACATGCAGAGAATTCAGTGACCCATAGTCAGTGCAGATATGTCTGCAGTGAAGTGATTCTGCTTTAAAGGCACAATGCAGGTCTAGTTAAGAGCTCATGTTTCCGTGCAAATTGGGTAGGGGCATTGGCAGAGGGTACAGAACTTGACTCTGTTACACCAGTAATGACTCCAGTATTTTACTATGAATCTCTTGATAAAGGTTAAGAATCTCTACTGGTATATCAAAGAAAACAACTATTCATCACCATCAAAATCAATGAACCTGATGAATTGATGATGGAAGAATATTAAAAATTAAGTTAGGTTTTTATACAGAACCTTTGTATGAAACACTTTATCAGCAATAAAATGAATGTCAGTTAAAGGTTTCTGAGTAAAGAATGATTTTAAGAGGTAGGATTTCAGGTCGTCCATACTATTCTGACTAGGCAAGAGCAAATATTATGATAAAGCTAAACCCAGACTTGAGCTGGGCTGTGTTCATTGAACTCGAGATAGTTGGCATTTGTTTAGTCAGCATGCTTCCTTTTTGACTCATTTGAAAATTAAGTTCTTTGGCTTTTAAATAAAAGAAAAGCTTTGATCTTTTAAGTTGTTCATAAACATCTATTTTTTTTTAACAGTGGGGAGGGAGATATWTCCTCCTACCTCCAGATACCAGAGTTCTTTTGATAGCCTCCTCTCAATTTAATCTTTAAAAATGATATTGATTTTGTCTGTGTGCCAGGTTTCTTGCCAGTTATCACTTCAGATACTCATGTCCCTTGGTAGAGAACACACAGTAATGWCAGGAAAAAAGAAGAGGCAAAGGCAGTAACAAAGGCAGTCTGAAACGAGGGGTTTCTTTGATAGGACAAGTTAAATACATGAAACAAAAATCTAACACCTCTTCTCTTTATTTTTTAACAGGTCCCCAGATAAATATGGGGGGAGCTTAAGAGAAAAATCTTCAAATGTCAGCTCGTCTGAAATAACACTGTGAACACTTAATCTCTCTCAGAAATAAAACGGTCCCTGCAGGGCAAGTAAAGAAAAGCCCTCCATCACCAATGATTTGCCCTCTAGCAAGTGTAGTGCTAACCCAAGTAAAGATAGGTATATGTTATACAGTATATGCATTAATATAGCCCATAAATAGCTGTCTGGCAATCACCTGTTGATGAAGGAGAGGTTGTCCCTGTAACAGAGCCTTGAGTCATTAGCGATGAGCACTGCATTTGTTTTAAGGTATGGAGGTTCTTCATTTGCCCCTGAGAGTGGCTGCTTTGTGCTTAGTTTAGAGATAGATGGGATTGGTGAAACTGTGGTAATACAAGGGTTAAAAATGGTAAAATATTAAGGTGCTAGCTCCCATGATGAAGAAAGATGCTTGAGTGACATCAAATTCTTTGAAGACTTTTCTGTGATTATTCTCAGAGATAAATGAACCTAAAGAAAAGAGTAGCAAAAATAGTAAGGATTAATTTTTATACTGTACTGATCAGTCCTTTGAATAGTGTTTGTCACAAAGCGATGTAAAGGTCCTTCCTAGTCCTTCATCTGGCTCCCTGCTCTGTTCCACCCAGATGCTAGGCTGCCCTGACTAGAACGTGGCCAGAAGATTGACTCACCTGTTCTTATGTTAAGCTCTTCCAAGTGTACTACCAGGGAATTATAGAAATGTTCTTCCTAATAATCTACCTTTGTGACCTAAAGGAGTTAATCTTGCTCATAACAGTTTAGTCCTGAATCCAGCCAATTAGTCACTTTGTGGATTTTTCTGGTGGCTATGCACCATAAGAAACCTGGGTGAGGCAACCAACTGACTTTAAAATAGACTCTGTATTTGCTAAGAGCACTCAAAGTAATTACTTTATTTGAAGCGTCCAGCTCAAAGCAAGCTTCGACACTTAATGTGTCGTGTCATTTATTAAGGTGATAAAGCTGATGTTAGTAACTGGCTAAATCCTATTTCAAATTCTATGCTGGCTTAAGGTACCAACCAACAGTTAAATGGATGCGATCTTTTTTGCTGTACCTGATCTTGCATTAAAACCAACAACAACAACAAAAAAAACCAGACCYCTTTAAACTTCTTTTAAACTTCTTCTCTAAAACTTAAGGAACTGGGACTGTATGTATTTTGTTGTTTTGCTGTCTTATACAATACCTTGTCTTATGCTGGCTATTCTCTTTACTACAGTAAGGATTAATAGTCTGAAATGTTACATATATTTAGTATATTGAAGTTGACTTAGATCAGTCTTCACATTGTGGTGATTTTCATTTCCAATAGGGGAAATAATCCTCCATCTCTATATATACCTGAATGCATGGATGGGTTTTTCAGATGACTTTAGTAGAGCTGTTTTATATAAAAAGATTTATATATATATATATATGTATGTATATATATGTATGTATATATTTGCAGACTGAATTAATATAAGCTACCTCTATTGTGGAGACAGCACACTACTCTGTTGTGTAGATGCGTGTTTAAACAGTTTCCAGACACCTTGAGTTTTGCATAGTGAGTCTTTTGTGAGGGACACCCATTACTACAGCTCCATGAAATTAATATATCTCTATCTCTATATAGAGAAATGCTAATGCAGTATATATTTTTTCCTGAATATTGTTGTTTACCTTCAGCAGCAGCACTCAAGCACAGCTGATATCTTGGGCTAACTGTAAAATTGAGCCTCTCTGCCATTTATTTTGAAATGTAATATTGTAAAGTAAACAAAATAGGAAGAGAGATGTGTTGAAGCTTTTATATTGCTAATGATAAATGAATGTCAACATTTTCTGCTCCTTGAAGATCCTCTCTTACATGAGTTTTTCAGGGCTTTTTCAGGACAAGCATCAGATGTGGTAAATGCTTCATAAAGAACAGCAACCAAAATGAACCTTTTTTCCTTAGTAGGATAATTAAAAGAAAGAAAAGAAGCAAGCAGTGGTAGAGTGTATCTGTCTGATCTAGTTCTCCACAGCTGAACAGTCACACAGCGGGGGCACCTAGTGCTGTTACACTGAAAAAGAAGAGCATAACTAGGGCCAGTGGAAACACTCCAGTAGACACTTGGGTCTGTATGTGAAGTACTTGGCCTGGGCAGTCTGCCTGTCCCCGCTCAGATATGCCACTATGCAAGGCATTGCCTGAATTTACTAGACATGTTTGTTTTGGTCTGAAAGCTCTTATGGTGACCTGTGCTGCATGCGTACCCACACATGGCCCAACCTGAGCATTTCAGTCTCTGGGGATATCCTGCCATCCAGGAGAGCATGTGGGGTCCGATGTTCCAGTCCCTGTTCCCAGGGTTGCCTATGGATTGTACATCAAAGAATTGCATGGGAGACCACAATGTTGGATGGCCTCTTCCCACTGAGTCCTTCSAGTTTGTTCCTCCTTGGTTCTGTGAATCTGTTGCTCCTTTGGATCCAGCGCTGCAACCTTAATAGGAGTCGTAAAGGATTTCTGAATACCTACAGCCCCAGAAGAATCCCACAGTCTAATCATTAGATACTCCTAGGGGAGCAAAGAGATAAGGGTTTGAATCCCCTTGGGCTCTGGGTAATGATTTGAACTAAAGTCTCTAACTTCTTTTGTGAATACTCCAGTTATTAGACCATGATAGTGAAGGTGCTGTCACTAACTGCCTGGAGTCCCTAGGTAGGAGCCTGAGTCCTGGAGATGGGTGAGCCTGTGTGCRCTTTGGTGTGTGGCTCAAGGCTGCTCTGCTCTAAGTATACAGGGTTTTCTGTGTCTCCTTTCTTAGAGGCCTCTTTAAGGATAGGAGATCTAACCCAGGAGGGTCTAATTTTGGTCTCTGGATTCTAGTCCTGAGGCCAGTAAACTTAACGTATCCAGGGATTATTGCATCTATTGCACTGGAAGCTATGGCTTTGTTTCTAGCCTTTTTCAACAGTTTGTAAAAGAGGCTTGTTGATAGGTGTGGATCAAAGACATTGACCTTCTTAAAAGAAAGTTTTTCTAATATATTTGTAAACTCTTTAGAGGGAGAAGACTTGAAATCAGGAGAACATGCTCAACAGAAGGGCTCTGTTAGGAAGGGTTTGGTTTGGTGAGGCAAAGCAGAAGTTTTAAGTAGAGGAAGATAATTAAAGGAATCTGAAAGCTGTGGAGATGAGTATCATCTCACTGGGGCTTCATAAAGATGACAATCACAGGAAGAAGACAGCTGTTAACAGCATGCCCCAGAGACCCTCATGAGCAAGGAACRATGTTTGGCACGGAACAGTTAGGGAGCAACACTGACTGAAACAAACAGCAGGATGGATGTGCCTGAGAGAACCTTATGACAGACTCTCTTTTTTTAATCTGTCAATTCATACTTGATATGTTGTAGAAATGCTGGTAAAGTCAACTATGTAAAACAGGCAAATGAAGTGACTTCATAGACAGCTTGTTTTTAACTTACATGCCTGCAGAAAGAGACAACTTACATGCAAACTAGTCACCTTGACACTTAAAGCTGTCTAAGATGCAGGTCAGATCCAATTGGCTTTCTGAAATACAGGCATGCAAGCAAGGAAAGTGAGAAGATAATTTCAAATCTAGACTATATGGAGGGAAGGGGAATAGATATCAGATATAAAGGACTGTAGTCACTGTATAAAGAAAATGGTGTAGAATTAACTTGCCTTTATTTAGGTCTTCAGTGGCAATTTAGGCAATGTGGGGTAGGCCCCCTTGTGTCCAGCTTCTTTCTAAGAAAGGCCCAGATCATTATCTAGTCTGGCTTTGGCTTCTTGTAGTATATGCAGGTTGGAAGCTTTGCGTCTGATTCCTCCTATCTCTGCTTGTAGACAAGCAATCTCTGGAACCAATGCCCTGTGTCCATTGCCACTCATCCATAGGCAGAGGCAGAACCTCTTCCTAGCTCCTGCACTCCCTGCCGCAACCAGGCTGGGAATCCAGGTTCTGCTGTGGGCCATATAAAGGCACCATCTAACACTGATTGTGTACATATTTCAGTTTTGGTTACTTTAAGGAATCTTTCTTCGGAGTTCTGTTTGCCTCCTTTTGAAATTGTACTTGACCTGTACTATAAAATATTAAGTAATTAGTCTGCTGGGATGAAAGAAAATTATAGAGAAGCTCCAGAGATCAGAATAAAGTGAATCACACTTTTATGACTTGCACTGCCTTCATCTGGTCACTTTCTTAGCATTTTATATCTTGCATTTTGAGATTTGTCATTTTTATTTTGTTGTTTTTAATAGCTTGTTGTTTAACCTATCAGCTGAAGATGTTTACTGTAGTCATACAATATTATTTTTTCCTGCTCTTTTTTCAGAATAATGTCATGTTTCTATTCTAGGTCAGCACTATCAGCTCTTATTCTGGAATCAATGGTGTCTACAACAAATATCTTTCACTTAACACACCACACTAAGCTTCTGAAATGGTTAAAGTTAACCTACAGAATCTCCATAYATACTAAAAGTAATGGTGGGACCAGACCATGCTATCTGGATATGAATTTTAGAGAAATTACACATATTGGAATCCAGAGTTTGCATTTAAGAACACTCTATTGTTGACCATATATTATGTGTATTGCATGTTAATGAAATGTAGAGAAGGCTTTTATTCAATAAAGTCTGCCAGAAAAAAATGGTGGCAGGAACACTCTTTAAGATTAGATCCATAAAATATGCCAGAAAGATTATAAAAATCTGAAAATATGATGAACTGGTATACAGATTGTCTAATCAATATGTTTTAAATAAATTTTAGCATATTAAGTAGACTGAGATGAAGTGATACTGATATGAGTTCAGGAGCCACCCTGCAGCCTCTGTAAAGGCTAAGGGATGCTGTTCTTCAGTGCAGTTTGGGCCAAAAATGGATGTTGGCTGGTTTTAACAAGATCTTGTAGTATATGATTCATGATAGGAGATTGGCATTTTTATTAACTTTTCCAAACTACTACAATTATACTTGCTTTTTGAGCTTCAGGATACATGTCAATAATGCCCTAGAGAAAAGGAAAAAGAGGTCTCTATGTTTGTGTGTGGTAGTGCACAGGGATTCAAATGGATTTGAAAAAGACCACACCTCGAGATGGTCGTTTTTGAAATGTGACTGGCTGTATGGATCTTCTCTGTAATGTCTGTATATAGCTCTATTTGGTCCCATTGCAGAAGGATGTGAGTTTAGTGGGTTTCATCTTCCTAACTGCATTCTGCAGTCTTAAACATATACTGACTTATGCTTACTATTTAACTCTGTTTTTTCACAAAAAGTAGCTAAAGTCTTGATACATTGTCTTGTTTTTTCTGTACAGCTATTTCAAAATATTCATGAAGCTTTTATCATTGTGTTATTTTAGTTTCATAACTGACTTGGAGCATCCTTATGGTTTTTCCTATGTAGTAAGAAACAGTGATGTTATCAATAAACAATTTGAGAGCCTCTGGAGGAAATTTAAAATGAAATTATGAAATTACTTTTCAGGAGTATGTCAGATTTAGTTTCTTTCTTTTTGCTTGGGAGATGGGTGAGGAAGGTTCTCTTTCATGCCAAAATCTCTCAGGTGAGCTTGATGGCCTGCCTCCACCATCGCACAGTCTGTGTAAACCTTYAAACATCGATGTACATACAATGCTTCAACAAACAATTCAGTTGTTTCTCACGTCACTCACAACCTCCCATCTGTTTAGTTTGCCCTCTGAGTCTTCTGGCTTTGACTTTAAAGGGGAGAGTAGACAGATACTTCAATGGAAAGTCTGAAATCCTAGGAGAGTGAAAAAGTGTTCCTTGATTGGCACTCCTGGATAATTTCTGTAGGGAATGTGCACTGACCATGGAGACCTATCCTCTTCAACAGTATGCCAGTCAACTCGAGGCTTGCTCTCTCTGTCTACCTGTCTTCCAACAATGTTACTATTTTATGTCCTACTCCATTTCACTAACAACACATTATTCTTCAATGAATTCAGCTTTGATTTAACTCCTTCCAAATGTCATTTTTTTTTTCTATCTTGTTCCCCCCTTTTTGTGACAGCTATGTATCAGAGAAGCTTTGTAAGGGATTTTAACCATGCTTTTCATGGTTCATAGACCACTGCAGCATCAAGTAGTTGTTCTCCTGGACCTCGGCAAGAACACTCCACACTTGGAGGGCAGTGTTTTGCAGGCATGTCATCTTGAAAAGGAAGAGATGTTACTGCAATTTTTAATGAGGAAATAACATGTCAGTATGCTTAGTTTAATTCCCTATTAGTTTGATAACAGTGGAGTGATCCACCTATGCACTTGCCACCAGCAAATCCACAAAGTTACTAATTAAGAGAAGAAAAGATTTACAGGTAGGGGTAACATCTTTAATTAGGCTAAGTGTAGTAGGAAAAAGCAGATAAGCTTTCAGGCACAGGAGTAGTTCTTCAGGTCTGAAACAGAAGCAGCAAACTTCAAAGCAAAATTCAAGATGGAAACAACTGCTCTGACTTAATTAGAGAATGACCTACAAAATAATTTTGGAAGATAAGCCTGCAAACTTGAATTCATAACTTGGGTACTAAAATCCATGAACTCACTGGAGATAGTGTTAAAATCTTCAAGTCCTGTTCTCCCCTACTCATCCCCTACAGTGTTCCACAATGTATAAGTTGCATCTGACTCCTTCCCCTAGAAGGCAGCTGCCTCTCGCTTGTCCTCCTTACTGAGTCCCCTTGACTCCCCGCATACCCCTTCCTCTTCTCCCTCACGGTCCATTGAATATCTAACTAAATTCAAGCAATTGTTCTTAATATCTTAATTGTAATTAGCTTTATAATTTTCTGCTTTTGTTTCAGGTCTGAAAAAATGACTTTTATAGCAGAAATTGTCTGCTTTTTTGGTGTGAGACAGTGCTCCTGAGCTGTGTAACTGAACAGAGTTAAAGGCCACAGTGCAAAAGCGGATATAGCAGAGGAAAATAACGTCTGCCTGCTCCCCAAGATTAGCATGAAGTGCAAATGAAAATCATATCAAAGTCCTTCTTTTTAAGAGGAATGTAATATGAAGATGTTTTATTGCAAACATTAAATTTCTCCAGATTAAAGAACAAGAGGCCCTTGAATATAAAGTATTTTATTTACTTTTTTTTTTAATACTTGATAATCCCCAGTTAAAATAACAATTTCCCCTAACTGTTTACCAGCAATACTGGAAAACAATACTGTGAATAAAGTGATTTTTTTTTCCTACAAAAGCGCTATTAAATAACTTTCAAAGAGCAGCTCCATTAACTTAGAATAAGACTAATACATTCATCCCAAGTGCAACTGGTTCCATTTTTCAGTATCAGTCACATAAATGATCCAGTAGCTACACTTATTRTGAAGAAAATTTACCGTCAAATCTTGAGGTATTATGCATCAGGCTACAAATTATTCTTATAAAAGAACTTGATGTTTTTTCAGATTACTTAGTTCTGGTTTGTGCCTCCTCTATCAAAATCACTGTTGTATAATCTAAGTGAATCAACTAAATTTAATGCTGTTGGGGGAAAGCAGGTATTTAGATTAGTCCATCTAACAGTCAGMTGAAGTGATAACTCACACCTTGCCTTTCCCTCTGCCCCCAATAACCTTCAGTAAGAAGAATCATAAGGAAAAAAACTAGTAAYTTACCAAATATTTGAAATGCACATGCTCAAACTCTTATTGTTTTTAGATGGGTTAGAAAAAATAAAATAGGCTCAAAATAATTAAAAAGAATTTGGCATGTAATCTATGAAATTCCAATTCTTCTGTGATCTGTAGCACACTGCAGAATGGAAATATAACAGTGTGCATATGCGTGCATATTGGGAAAACACAAACCTACCTGCCTACAATAGAGCAAGGGTTTTTTAGGTAACAGTTTGTGTAGATTGTTTGTACAATGAAAATATGTGAAGTTCAACAACAGTTGGTACAAAACTTGAAATGAATAATGAATTAAAAAGAAAAAAAGCTAGCTGATCTTTAAAACTTCTGCTACTACATACATAAACTCCAGCTGTCTGCCTCTCCCTCTTCTCCCCCAAGCTCCCCATTTAAATGGTAGTTTCTGACACAACRTTCTTACCAAGGTAAAAATTCTATTAATAATGGATGTCTCCTTACTTTCAAATACCTAGAGGAATATTTCTCTGTAATTCTTTGTCAAAAGTAATAACTGTCTAGGAATCAGAAGCAGAGAAGAAAATAGCTTGTGGTGCTGTGAACGTTTTGATGCTTGCTTGATTCTCTAATTCTGATTCAATGCCTAAGGTCCACCATAAAAATGCRTTCTTTGACCAATTTCTAGAGGGAGAAAATCAATTGGTTTAAGGCTTTTATGAAATTCATTTGCTTAACCAAAACTTAAACACATTGATAATTCAAACAGAGCTATTTAGCCTCCAGGGATTTTTTTGAACAGTTCTGTGTAATAGGATTATTACCAGGTATGGGAGATACAAAGAGCTCTCCTTGGTATGGAGGTAATAAGGTGCCACCTGTGCCTTTAAAATACTGCGTAAATAATACTTAAACAATTTTAAAGCTAATGTATTGGTACTGAACTAAGAGTTTCAAAGTAAGTATTCAATGTTCTTTTTTTGAAGGAATTAGGGTGTCAGTTGAGGGTTACTGATTTAGATGTTAGGTGTGATGCATTCTCTCTTTTCCTGCCTTTCCTTTCTGTCAAGCTGAACAAACTACTAGCTTTTCTTTGATTCGTATTTCTTGTCAATAAAATGACCAAGATAGATACCTCATAGGTCAGAGAGCTCTAATGTTTAATTTTCCTCAAATGGAGTGGACCAAGAGGCATTCTTATGAGAAGTCAGTGTGTACTTGTTTGTTAGGGAGTGTTTTTGCATGTACTTTGAGAGTGCTGTGTTGTTTTCAGRATTCACACTTTTGGCTTCCAAGACTTCTACTGACCTCTAAAATTTTGGATTTTGGATCATCTAAATACCCGTTAAAACACTGTGGAAGCTGTACGTTTCTGGGGCGCTGAAGAAACTGGCGTCGGCTGGGGCGGGTGGTGGCGCTTGGGAATAGGCTCTTCTGGTGGCAGTGTCCTGCTCCGAATGGCAGGGCACCTGGACCCTTCCCCAGCGCCTTGGGCAGCACTTACCTTCGCTATCGTGTTTTCTCCGTGCGTTCGAGTGAACGTTTTGTTGTCGTCCTTTTTTCCGTGCGCTCGGGTGGAGCTCTGTAGATTGCTGTGGGATGAGAAGTCTAAGGGAATATTGGTTGCAGCATTACGACAGCGTTTGATTTTTAACGCTGCTTTCCCCGAAACAGGACTTTCCAATCGCATTGTCTGTCTATGCCTCTGGCCAATTTTATTTATTAGACAGAGGCTTAGAAGTATCAAAGTGTGAAGTTCTGAACGCAGGTTTCTGGGTGGAGGAGAAAGGCCCTATTAATATTCTCACTTATTAACCCCAAAGCTAATTAGCTTTCCTTTTATTAAAGATCAGAAACTTCACATGGAGGAGAGACTTGGAAACCAGGCTTCATTAGTCCTGCTGCTCACGAATCTACTTGTTTACCTCTGGTGACAAGAAAAGGAACCTTCTTCAGGATTAGAAAACACACTCAATAATTGGCAGATAAAACAGACAGGAAACTATTTGAACTACTGATGAGAAATGAATGAAGTTTTTTTTTTTCCCCCCTCTATCAGAGTATTATTATGCTTAAAATTTAAATTCAGACAATTTTGAAATTGGTAGGCTGGTCATGATACTGGTTGGAGTATCTTTATGGGTAGACTAAGTAAATAACTGGAGCAGAGAAATAATCAAGGAAATCTAAGTGTGGAGATCAGAGGTAAATTTTTGTGAGTTGTTTAATATTAATGGTGAATCTGTCCCTGCAAATTTAATCTAAAGGTCAGTTGCATCAGATGGTTGAATAGAAAAATAATCTGAATTTAGCCCAGCCCATCCTGAATTATAAATGGTGTCATTTATATGGTATGTGAGCTAGAATGTTTGGAATTCCATTGACACCTCTGTCCTTTTTGAGTAACCACCACCATGAAAGAAGGTTGAAAATTACCTTGCCCTGCTGAGTTAAGTCCTGGGCRGAAGGGGTGGGAGTGCTCCAGGAGCACAGCAATGCATTGCAGTTGCAGAGCCTAGATAAAATTATCACACAAAATGTAAAGTAGTGAAGAACCTAAAACAGATCGATAATTTTGAGATGAAGAAATGGGAGTTTATTCACAGATGTTTGTTTCTTTTTGAATCTTAACGTGTAAAAAGTTATTGCTGAATTATCCAACTACCTAAATCCAAATATTAATTCAAAAGACCTGTTGCAATTCCCACTGAATCTGCTCACCAGTCATTCTGCAGTTTCTAACCTATCGTTGTCCTACCTGATAAAACACCACTTGTACCTTCTGAATGGTAGGTGGTGTTTGCAAAGCAAGGAGGTTGTCTCCTTGGGCTTTGCACAGGTGCTTGGCCCACTGAGCTACTCGGGGAACGTACAGTGCTGTTAAGTCTGACCCTTCCTGTCTCTTTACAATTTCAGTCCTGCTCTTTTCAGCCTCCTGATTACTGCAAGATTTTATTTCAGTAGCTGTTTCTTGCTTTCACCATGACAGTGACACTGAGATAATGGTACATGGTAATTTTTTAACTGTATGCATGTGCACATGTGAACAGACTATGTAATTTAGCTGCTCGCATTTGAGTGCTATATACTTAGCATTATAAAAATGTTTCTACTTCGTTTTTTATCACAATATGAAACTAGCACTCCTGAAAACATAGTGTAATTTCATAGCTTTGAGTTTGGCTTGGCTTTATGGCTATTGACAGCTTAAAACTGTAGTACGGAAGAGGTGGACCTAGAGCTCAGAGAGGTGAGGCAGGCTTCTCGTCTGAAACATCGCTTTACTCAAGCCTGAAATATTGTAATGCCTATAATTTTCTTCTAGAAAGAAAAAACAATTCTGTAAGAAGCATTTGTTGTGCTAATTCATTATGAGAGAGGAGGTGTAAATATTTGCAGAATAGGTGGGGAAAGCGCATTTTTGGTTTCCATAGAGAATAATACATAGTTCAGCAAAGGTGAATGGCTGTTCAGACACTGTTTAGTACATGTTATCTACATGGCTCCTTTGGCAGGGTGAAAARTGCTTAATACAGTTTCTCAAGGCATGAGAACTTTAGGATTTGCTTTTCCGTAAAGGTGTCTTTGAAGAGAGTACTTAATCAAGCAAGGAAATACTTGATTCCTCCTGAAAGCTTTTCTACTTTTTCCTATCAGTGAAAATAAAACTTTAAATTTGTAACATGTATTTTACTGTTGGATGCCTGTAACCAGGTAATCTGACACGTCTCTCCCCGCCCTCCCCCCAAACAATCCCTGAAGTCACTTTTTAAGGACTCTAACTTCATACTGAACTTGCATCTGGCGAACATAGTGCTTTGGTCCATATCGGTGTTCACGGGACAGGCAAAAGAGCTTTTTATCTAGATGATAGCATTTTTATCTGGGCTATTCCTAAGTGAGTACTACAGTAATCAGAGGCAGCTTGTTAGAATTGGTTTTGAAGAATAATTTTAGCATGTCCTTGAATATGACAATTTTTTCTGTTTTATGATGACATTATTTGCCTGGGAAATTTCAACAATTTTGTGGTGGTGTGTTGTTTTACTGTATTTGCTGAAGCTTTTTAAGTGAATCTTGTAGTTAAATGGAATTCCTGATAGAGAGAGGTCTTTGTTTCTGCTTCATAATATGTGGATGCCCATTAGCTATCCTCAGTGAAAGGCTGATTCAACATTAAGTGAAAAATAAGCTCTAGCAGGATGCATTATATGCACTGAACTCTTACATTTTATGGTGCTTGAGTTCACATCATCTTTATAAAAATTCTCATTAATTTACTATTGTTTTACTAGTGTCTGACTATACTTGGCCAGTAAAAATGTTGGAAAACACATACTTCCTTATCTACTTGCTGCTTGAAATTGTTCTCTGCCAGCATCTTAGTACGTAGCTCAATAAGCATAATCATCTGAAGTTAATATAGGATTAGTCTACTGTCCTTATTTACATTTATCTCTTTATTTTGCRTATTAACCTCACGCATGCTTGCTTCTTCCTCACTTTGCAAGTACAGTGGTTTCCRCATTGCCAAATGATTCTTGTCCAGTGTCTAAGTATTATATTAAGATGAARCATAATTAAGGACTCCAAACAGCAGCTTCTGGAGGTTGTTCTAGSCTCCTCCCTTCTTTCTCAGTGATCGTTTCATCTTTCATTATAAAATGGCCTGCAGTCTTGTTCATATTATAGAAAATATTTTGAAGAATATTGAAAAATATTACCACTGTGTACTAATACAGCATTTTTTTCCATCTAACTAGAGGTCTCCTCTCTAGTTTTACCCTGGGGTATTTGTATGTTTCTAATTCCTTAATCCTAACCCACCTTTACAAATAAAGATGAGGATTGAATCATGTCATCAAATCAAGTTTGAGCTTTTATTGTATTATTATACTTAATAAGGAATTTGGTCATATTACATTCTGTGAAGTAAATGTCTTTTTTCAAAGTTTTTGCTGTTTGCACAAAGTTGATATTAGATTTCTCATGCTTTTGAACAGTCATGAGCAATTCTAGTAGCTCATGTAGTGCAAGATAGGGGCCACGGTCAGGTGAATAGTGCTGAGATGAAGCTGTGGCTCTGTTTGAAGTGGATAAGAATCTTTGTATTGTATTCACTAGGTCTAGAATTTCAGTTAGTATGTTGCAAAAGTTTGTTCTGGAAGAAAACATTGAGGTGTAATACATGTGTTGCGAGTTTCGCTGAGTTTGCCCCTTAAAGTAGGGTTTTATGGGTTTGCTCATTGCTGAGCGTTCAAAAATCGGGAAATCCAAACTCTCGTTGTCTTTTGCTATCACGCCAAACCTGTGAAGAGATGACGACTTTCTTAAGCCTTCTCACATCTTACTGCATTCACAGTTTGTCAAAACTCTGCGTGCCGGTTGCTGCGGAGGGCACCTTGTGTGTCACTGTTTCCCATCTGGCTCTGTCTATGTGTGGAAAGCGGGGACCTGCGATCTTACAGATGTGCATCAGATAGCATTGATGGAGCAAGCCTTGAGTCTGAGAACATTTGAAACAAGTGCTAGTGGAAGCAGAAGTCATTTCACTGGATATGAAATCCTGCATGTTATTTGTAATGCTGTTTTTAATGCTCACAGTTTTGATTATCTTTATTAGAAACATCTGGCTAATGTGATTRTTTAGTGAGGCTGGATACAGCTGTCTGTTTCTGATGTTGACTTCAAATGTTGCATAGCAATAAGATTGATTTGGGGGTACGCAGTTTTGTACAAATATTATTCTGCTCAAGAACTCAGAATAGCCTTAAATATGAAAAGATTTTGTTGTGTCTCAATAAAAGATGATGGTGGTGAGTAAAAGTGTAATCAGTTACAGCAAGTGATAGGTCTTTTCCTCAGCCTGTGTTGGTGGACATGTTGAGTGACAGTGAGATGCAGACAATACTAAATCACCTAAAACGTTAGTAAGCAATCTGGATATTTTTGGTCAGTACAGTTGTTATGCTCTACACGTATTAACAAAGGAGCTGGTTAATGGCTGGGGTTTCCATCCCAGAGAATAGTGAATACTTTGGTACTCGTCTTCTCCTAGGTCAGTACAGGAATTAAAATAAAAGCTTAATAGTAAATGCCAGGTTTTGAACACCTGCATAAAAATACACTGAATCTGTTTCTAAAATGTTCTATTGAAATACCTTTTTGCCAGTGGTTTAAAATTTTACTCAGTCTAAACTATGTTAYGATTTTTTTTAATGCCATTTACTATTTTATGATGTCCCAAACATAAAACTAGATGCTGGCCTGTACAAAGACAGAGGATGAAGAAATRCTGTTCTTTTTCACACACTGCTTAAATAAGTGCATTCAGCAGGACTGCTGCACATCTGACTCTACTTGTTTAACTTAACGTTGCACTTGCAGCTCATGAGTTTACACTGCAGTTCTGCAACCTCCTCCTTTCACAATTAACTTCAGCTTCAGACGTGGCTGCTAAGTCTGGTCTGATACAGACTGTGCTATCTTCTGGCACCTTAAAAAGAACAGTCCATCAGCCGCCACCTCATCTCCTCTTCTCTTGCTGCCTCTCTGGTTACCCCCATCACAAATGCCTGTGTGCACCTGACCCCCTTGCCTGACCCCACTTTACAGTGAGTTGTGGATTTTTCATTTCTGGTCTCTCTTTGCAATGTTGAGTGCTTGTATGGACTCCAGAAATATGCACCTTGAGCTAAAAGGGGAGACGCGGACGGGGCTACAAGGGATAAACTCTCTGTATAGCAAGCAGTGCAAGAGCAGGGCAGCAATTAGGATTTGCAGAGCCTCAGGCAACAGCAGAAGCCTAAACTTACAGGACCAACACAAACCYGTGGTATGTCTTCCTACCCAGTGCAGCTGGATGAAAGGAGAAAAGGCCAAACTTGCCAGTGGCAGAAGTGGTGTGAGAAGTGCAGCCCCCTGAAAGAGTGGCACTGCTTTGCTTTTGGGTGTTGATAATGGTGATACTAATAGGCCGATGCTTTCTATATGTGTGTGTGTGTGTATGTATGTTTATGTTTATATCCATAAAAACATGGAAAGAAAACCCTCCTGAGCCTTTTCTTTCTCTCTTCCCTGAAGTTCCTGTTCCATGTGACAGAAGTGTAATGTAAGTTAGATAAGAAAACAACAACAAAAAGCAGATTTCAATGAAGCTGCRCAGTTATTACTGGTAACTACGGTAGGTTAAAAATGACATATAATAGTCATTGTTTTTTCCCTTACTTTTACATCTAGTTCTTTAAACCTGTATGTTATTTTAAATATTGAAAAAGAAAGGAAGGTGTGGTCTTTTCCAGGTCAAACATGAAAAGTAGCAAACAGTAACAGTCATTAAATGGTTAAGTGGAAAATTCAACTTTATTGAGGGGTGGAAAAAACAGTTGTGCAGCATAGAACGTGCAGAGTACTTCTGAAGACTTAATTCTGCTGTGAAGGAAAGCGGGTTGGAAAGGAGGTGGAGGATCTGACAGTCCTGAAAACCCGGAATCCCTGGTGCAGTGACGGCGAAGCAGAGCGTGGTGCCTGAAGCGTGGTGGCGTGGTTGGCTTCCAGGGAAGAGGGCGAGCTCTCTCCTGMCCAACTCCGAAGAGCCCTGACGGGAGGGGGACGTGGTGGCTGCAGCAGCAGGCCCTTCAGAAGGTTACGCTTGGACTCTGGGGAGCTTCCGTGGGGTAGATGTTTTCAGAACAGCTGCTGTTCACGCTGCGCTCGAGTTAGGATCACAAGAACTTAGGGTTTTGTCAAAGTTAGTGGAAAAGTTCCCATGCGTCAGCGGAGACAGGATTGTACCCATTGTKTTTAAACAAATTAGCTTTAAATTATCTGTAGCTTTCTATTTTAAATTGTTTCAGAACAGACGGTTTCAGGTAATTAATCSGTGGGTAGTTTGGCAGGTCGAATATTCTGCAAAATGCCATTTTATGTGGAGGTGGTTGAAGCAGGTCAAATTGCTTTGCTTAGTCTTGTTTTCTTTTTCATGTAGTGACTGGTACATATTGAYAGACTTAATTGCGATTGCTTCAAAAGCTAGAGGCTACTTATTTTGCCAGAGACTTTCCATATAAACATGACATTAATAATGTGTGTTTTAATCAAGTTGCAGAGAGCTTTTTAGCAGGCTATTTGCTGAAACCTGACAAGAACAACACAATAATGGTTGAGCTGACAGAAACAGAATATGTGAAAAGAATGAAGTGTTTACCACCGTGTTTTATTTAACACAAATAACACATGAAGAGCTTTTCAGGCTTCGGTAATAGCAACGTGTCAATGAAGCATGTGGATTAAGTTTTCCAAAAACAGAGACTACAGCCTTGAGTCTTAATTCGTTTGGGTGACTAAAGATAATGAGTGACAGATCCCATATTCTTCCTGGAAAATGTTTCTTTTTATGCCTAAAGTGATACTTCAGTCCTACCGATTGAAATGTGCTTACTGCCTTTCCTACCTTGTTCTCAACAGTAAATGGCAGGATGGTTGCAACGCCCTGGATCTCTCTGCTCCCTTTGTGGTCGCTTGTCTTTGTGGCTTTGGCCTTTCACATAGGCACCAAGTTTGTTATCTGCCTTAGAAATGTTTTAAGGGGACGTATTGACCTTTCCGATCTAAAAACCCGTTGCAGTGTTGCCAGTTTGTAGTTCACCTCTCCGAGGACAGTCAGTAGTTAAAGTGCRTAATGTGAAGGCTTAATGGCTGCTTTCAAAACTAATTACTCTGAGGCTAGTTGGAAGAAAAGAATACATGTATATTGCCCGAGTTACTTCACAGTATCCTTCAGGCTGTTCCTCAGAGTCCTGATAGGATGTGAAGCTCCTCGGTCTCCTCCAAATCATAGCTTAGTCTCGTCAGCTTCCTTGATTTCAGCTGGTCTCGGTTTGAAAATCAACATACACAAAAAAAGCCTTAATGTTGCAAAAGCATTGCAATTATATTTTTAAAGCTCTYTTTTACCCAACTTAGCATCGGGCCTTA
Organism: Rhea americana; assembly: GCF_003343005.1. Taxonomy (NCBI): domain Eukaryota; kingdom Metazoa; phylum Chordata; class Aves; order Rheiformes; family Rheidae; genus Rhea; species Rhea americana. The sequence continues at coordinate 2,091,685 of NW_028186756.1, forward strand.
CAAAATATTTAACACTGCAGGAGTCCACCCGCAGCCTTTCTTATTTGAAGTGATTATAAATCTTTTCTTTTCTTTTCCTTTTTTTTTTAAACCCTTTGCTGAGATGTTCTACCTAGTGAAAACAGATCTTCTCAAGGACTCTAATATGGAAAGTCTAATAAAATAGAGGAGCTAAACTTCTAAAATTTTAAAAATTAAATGTAAAGGGTAATTTGTTTCGATCAGAAGATAATATTATCTATCCTTCAAGGCTGAGTAGATATAATTGCCCATCATATAAATCTCTTGACAAATAGTGCCCTTAGGCAGTGTGACACTGATAATTGTTCAATTACAGACTTTCAGCTTTTGAAATGGCCAGAGTCATTATTATGCACCTCATTGATGAGAATAAAGGCATAGTTTAAATGCATAGACAAAATATTATTCTTTTGAAGATGAGTACATCTTTACAATTAAAGTTTTTTGTAATTACTTGTAATATTTTTAATAATTATGATTGAATTCTCTTTAATAATGATAATCTGAGTGTTTATTGAAAAAAAAAAACCTAATCAGATTTGCAAAGAATTGACCTAAGTAAATTTAATATTAGGACATTCAAAACATCAAATAATACATAATGCAATACATTTACCTTTCTGAATGAATTATGCTCATTTTACCTATGTCTTTTCAGTGCATTTTAAATATTTCAAGCAGATCAAGCTTGTTTTTTGAGTCAATATAATCATCAAATAGTTAAGTACTCTTTTTTTCTGGACCTCATTTTAACATTTTCAGGTCTCAGTCATGCAGTTTAGAAGTACTGAAATTTGGCTGAAACTGATGATCTAAAACCTTATAAATTAGGAAAAATCTTGAACGGCATGGAGAATTGGTGAAGATGGAATGGAAAGTGATAACTATTCTTTATAGTGTTGCCTCTTCTAGTATAACATGAAGGAGTGAAAAGAAGGCTAGAAGAACTTTTTTGCACTGAGCAAGCTTACTATTGAGTGAGTAGGCTCACTGTTATCTAAATTGCCAACCCTAGCCATACCTTAAGCAGAATATTTCACTCCTTGCAAATGACAGTAAGCCTCAGCTTGTTGTTCATGCAGTTTCACTCTTATTGATAATGTTTTATTGTTTAGATCACCATAAATATGTACAATACGTATTGTCAAATGAAATAAAATGCCCTACCCCAATGGGTTTGGAGTCTAGCTTGGTTTGCAAGTGTGTATTGATGGTCCTACTGTGTGTCTTTTGAGCTTTCCCATATATTTTAGTACCAGCTAATCACGAGGCAGAACAGCAGTCTTCTGTAGGAATATACTCCAGTTACAATGTTCTGTTTGAATTATTGCTGCTTAAGAAGGTTGATCTGAGAGAAGGTTGAAAGGTTATTTCTTAAAATTGTTTATTGCTATTKTAATTAACAAAATATGATTGATCTGACCTGGACAATTGGAAAGACGTTATAAAGGTCAGATAAATTTTGTCTTAGAATTAAGACTAGATAGCTGTTTCTCTTGTGAGGATATAACTTTTTAATACATTTTTTTACTGTATCTATGTCTTTTGTCTTTCGTCTTTCTACACTTCTTCATTGTTTAGGTAAATTTTGTGGTGTTACAGGAGTGCTTTGAAGTGAACCTCCCTGATTCCCATGCAAGGCTGGGAGCTCAGGATGGGAATATCAGAGTGCCAAACACTAGCTTATTCATCCAAGTTCAATATCTTGAAAGAAATAAGGGTGTTGGTTAGATTACACATATGCATGCATATGCTTGATTATCATTTGGAATTTCTTCTCAGTTTTATTCTGTTTTTGCTTTGATTGCTTTTTCAAAATTCCTATGACTATCATACATCTTTAATCAAGGAAAAGAACCAGGGTTTGTGAAATGTTGACTTTGAAAGCTAGACAGTTGTGACATTTGATCCTTTTTGGATCTTACTGAAAATTCACAGTATAGATTTGATCTGTTGCAAGATTTCTAAAGCTTTGGTTTTGTATGAATCTGTACATTTTTTTTTAATCGGTGTCATAAGATCTGAGACTGATCTTGAAGTTTGTTTATGTAGACAGAAACTAAATAAAATGTTTGGTATAGAGCTTTGAAAAGTCAGTACAAAAACAAACCGGTTAGGTGTCAGACTGGATGACTATTGCCATGGTAGTGATAATCTGTGCTTGGGATAATACCTTCTGTCCAGCCTCAGTATGCATTAGAAATAATATAAAAATGTTAGTGATAACTAGTTACTAAGTCTGTGCTTATATTCCTCAAAGTACTGGCCTATAAGGTTTCCAAGAAGAGAATGGCCATAAAATCAGTTGGCCTGCATTAGTGAGCTGATACCTTCTTCCTTGTTTCAAAAACAGTCATAGAAGCAGGTTAAGGGTTAAGAATGAGCCTGCTCACAGAGGGAAATGCTGCACTGGGGTCCGTGTATAATATTAGAGCTTGCTTAGGAAGCTCTGAGATCTGCCTTGAAACAGGGTAGTATTTTTGTGTAGTTTACAAACCCTTTCAAAATCAATATAACCATCTCAACATCATCTAACTTTCCAAATATTGCATTTTTTWAATGTAATTTCAAAATTATCTCCTGGTGCTTTTGTAATAATTTGCATTGACTGCCTGCACTTGATCAGAACCAAAGCAATAAAATACAGGCTTCAATGCTACTGTAGTCAGCATGTGCAGTAGCTATAGTTTCATCTGTTTTTCTYTGCTTTTTGAGACACATGATACTCTTGAAACTGGAAGTTTCTAAGCTGTCTTGAACTTCAGTAACTCCTTAAAATTAGAAATAGGTTGAAGAGTTCCACACTAGCAAAATTATCTGGCATGCTAGGAGAGGTGTTACATAGGCCTGTGGATATTTCACAACGCCCTGCAAGCACTGGTACAAATAYACTTGCCTGTTTTACATGTAAAAGTAGCACTTGACTCCAGCTTTCCCATATGTGGGATGTATTTAGAGGGAAAGTGGTTTTTTTGTTTGTTTGTTTTTGTTTTTACACTGCAGATCTAACAGAGGCTCTGTCCCGGTCCCCTGCAGTCSTTTGGCTGTTTTGCTTGGTGAGAAAGATGGTTGAGGCGCTGTCTTGCTCAGGGCCTCTGCAGGTGACGATGTCCTGATGGGGCCCGAGGACAGGACCCACAGGTGACCTTGCTGCAGGAACCACCGCTGAGGCTGTTCCTAGGCTCCTAGCCGTCGGTCTTGTTGCCCCACTCTGGACGTCTGTGCACGTGTGTGCCTTGTCAGCAGGAGAGCAAAAGTGGTCATTGATTTTGTTGACTAGGAAAGCGTACGCTCAGGTTCTCATGGTAGCTGTCTCAGATTTGTCACTGGGTCTACTTAAGTTTTACTTCTATTATTTATAAAATATAAGCTTACACCATAGCCACTTGTATATTCTCTCAAGCCCAACTGGTATTTACAGTTGGTATAATTCTCATGTAAACACCTGATTATGAGTATGATTACATTTCAGAAAAGGATTCAATTGCTCTTTCTACCTTTTCCCCATGTGCAGCAACAGGGAAAGTCGATAACCATGAATGCACACAGAGCATGGCCGCTGCGTAGCAGGACTCAGATGTCTGGCATCCTTTTTTCCTTTGCGTATCCTAGAGGGAGTTGTACTGATGACAGTGTAGCTGACTTTTGGTCCTTTCTGTGGTAAAATCTGCAGTGAGCTGAAACTGCCTGATTATTTGAACACTGTCTGTGACATATATTTTGCTATGAGAAATTTRTACATCCGTGTGCATCTGCTGTGCCTGAGAATCACTACGGCATGGTACTTGCGTGTTCCTCAAGAGACTTGAGCCTTGATGCCCACACAGAAGATGTCACACAGAAGATGCCACTACAAGAGATGTGCTGTCCTTTCATGCTGCCGATCCCRTTTGTGAGCCAGTTGTGCCCTGAGGATGTTTTTGTACGTTGTGGTGTTGGAACTGACTTCACAGTGTCTTCCCCTAGAAAACAATTTTCCTGTTGTAGGAACAACTGCACCACATGATGTTTTAGGGCARAAGGAAGTATAAGAACAGGCTTTAAAATGGCAGTTAAATTCTGAGATTATTAGGATACTACAGTAATTACACAGTTATGCTTTTAAAGCTGGAAGATTGTTAGAAATTGTGAAGAAAGAAACAGGAGTGAAATGTTAGCCACTTATTCCTTAATCAGCATGGATGGAAAAAAAAGAAAAGAAAAGGAAGGTAAATACAGCTGTTCTCTTGTGAGCTGCTGACTCTCAAACCAATGGGAGGTGCTACTGCTTAACAGCTGGTTCAAGAGTTTGAAGAATATTAGAAGAAACCAAACATGTTTACAGAGACCGAACAATGTATGGAGGATATTAAAAAGAGGAATCATGTGGTGTTTAGTTGTTCCTTTAGCTAAATTTCACAGTGTACCAAAGTGCCTGCAGACACTGCAGTTCCTTCTGTTTGTTGGAACTGAAACATCATTGGTTTGGAAATTTGTGTCTGGGTCCTGTTATTGCTTCCATTTAAACATGTTTTAAAACACTAATAATTGCCAGAGTTTAAAATCACATGTTCCATTCTTATGTTCAAATGAGATATGAAGTATCAACATTTAAAGTAGCTTACAAATATGATTGTATTATGGTTTTATAAACTGCCCAGTGGTCCTCAGGACCTGCCTGAAGGTATGTTGGCAGGCTACGCAGAATAAGTTGTTATGAATGGAAAGAATTCTGGTTTTGAAAATAGCTTCAGAGAAACCCTGCTGGGCCATCTCATCTGCATTCTGTGGTAGACTCGGATTATTAATGTGAGCAGAGAATGAGCAAAGCCCACCTGGCCCTCATTACCTTGSACCTGGTGGGGTCTAACATACTCCAGTCCTGCAAACAGGTAATGACAGTAGCTAGTGCTGGCTGGACACTGGCTGTGTTTCAGTCCCGTCATCATCTTTTTCTCTTTCCTTCTCATTTGATAGTCCTTAATTCTGTAGCCTGTGGAGTGCTGTGGGTACGTGCTTACCCCTGAGGTAGCTTTGGGAGTCCTGGTGGGGTTGACATCTTGCCCTAGCTCGTTTAGGCAAGAGGTAGCATGCAGCCTGCAGTGCTGCGTCCTCTCCAAAGCCTGCTGTGCTAAGGATTGAACTTAGGTTTTCCTTGGAGAGTGGACTCCCAAACTTACTGTGTCTAGAGCTTGCATAAAGAGATTCACCTGAGCAACAGCCCGGAGTAAATATGGATATATAATGCAAGGGAGAGAAGTGATTTGTTCAGTCTCTGCTACTGCCCTGTGTGGCTGCTTTAGGCAATTTGGTCTACCCTTTTAGTAAGTAGCTACACACACATCACACTCTTAGTGTTCTTCCTACAACACATTCTAAAACATCCCTTTAAAATGTCAGAGTGTTTTGATCCAAAAGAAAAATTTATGATACAATGATAACCTTTTTCTTGAACAAAATTAATAATACCTCATTTTGAAATGTGTTGCTCATTGGAGAGTCTTAGCACTTGCTTCCTTCACTCCAGCAGAGGGATATTTTACAGAGCTAATAATAATTTCCTCCTAGAATATTCCTTTTAATTCCTGCATGCTGTCGACTTGCCGTATGACTTGCATACCGTATTTGTAGGTGGCTTTTTTTCAGGAAATGTGCAAGTGGAGAACTGCTTGCTTGCTGTTATACGGGTGCTGCTGCAGTCCTCTTTCAGTGTTCACTCTAAAGTAGGGCCCRTTGTATCATTTTTCAAGACTTCAGGGGAAGACTCGTTTGCTTTCCTGTACTCCCGTTGGTTTGCGTGGAACCGTGAGTAAGGGAMGCWGAGTTTGACCTTAGACTGTAGTGGCCAGCGCCACGCATGCGCCATTAGGGTTTATATAAACCCATGTTCCGCGTGGTAGGTTCCACACACATTAYGTACTTTTTAAAGCCGGAGTGCAGAGTATGAAGTCGGGTAAAGAACTAGATTTAAAAATAGTAGGAGCAGAGTTCTTGAGACTGGACTTGTTCAGTGTGGTTAAGTGCAGGTAGGATTAAGCGTGTTCTCCTAGGAATTACTCCTTAGCCTTGTTTTTAATCTGTATAAATGTCCCAGGCAGTGCAATCCAAACGTGAAGCGGCAGATCTGCTGATTATTCCAAATTTGAGGGAGTAATGAATGCAAAGCTTACCAAAGGTGAGGTGCAAAAGAACTGTGAACTGCTTTTTAATTAAGTAGCCTTATAAGGCTTGGAAATAGCCAAGTTAGTTGAGCAGCAGTACACTGTGGGAAAACAACGAACGGATGCTCCAAGCAAATGATACAACAAGTCAGAAAGAGGGTTGCAGGACAGAGCCAATATTTTTCCCTTGGTACATCTGCAATGGATTGGTGAGAGCCCACTCCTGTTCTGAAAACACTTGACATCCTTCAGTGCCTTAACAAATTTTAAGTTACGTTTTCCAAAGCCATTAGGCTCTTACTTACCAATATTTAAATCTTTCTGAAAGTCGCTTAGCTTCCTAGAGGTTTTTCTGCACACCATACCAAAGCGTGATACCCAGATAGATGGGGTGTGCAGGAGCAGTGCTCTGCTCAACCTGGTTYGATCTCCTGAGAAACGGTGTGCTACCCCGATTGGGCTGCGTGTTTACCATAGCTCTGCCTCTAGTACTAGCTTGACTATCCAGCCAGCAGTGCACTGTGTTGTTAAGGCATATTTTAAGTTGAAGTGGAATTTGATCTGAAATCTGAATGTTTTGTACACCTTTAAAAGAACTCTTCAAGACTGAAGATTTGACCACCTCCARAACATGTCTTTTCAGGCATTGTTTTAAAAACGCACAAATATTTTACATAGATGTTTTTAATGAATCATTTTACTTGGTCAGGTTTAAATGATTTGTCATTTTAGAGATACATTCTAAAATATTGACATAGATTTGAAAAGAAACCAGTTCAATTTTCTCATTTGGGGGAACGAAAATAGTGAATATAGTGGCAGCACAAGAAAAGTGACAAAAACAAGCAGCCAGGCACTGGCGAGGAGGCAGGATGATGCATTTTGGTATCAGCAGCAATGTGGTGACTGTGACATTTCTGCATTTCGTTGCACGTGAGCAATCTCTCTTTTGTATATGAAGTGAGAGATGGGAACAGTATTTGCATGATTTACTGTGGAGCACAGAGATTGTGCTTTTTTGCTCTTTTGGGCTGGCAGGAAGGAAATGCTGCTGCAGAGAACTTCCTTGTCTCTTCTTAAGAAAGAAAGGGCTGTTCTCATTCATTGCAGCCATTCTGATCCCTTGGACAGAAATAACTTGTAGAAGAGTGAAGTCTGTGGGGGTGTTTTTTTTTTTTTTCCTTCTTCAAGTGATGAGATGGTGTCTATTCAGATGGTGTCCGTCTAAGCTGGGCGTGTTCCCTTGGTAAAATGCTAATCTGCTCAGACAGGTAGTGAAGGAAACTTAAAGAAAAGAGGGTAGGGAGAAATGCAAGGAGAAATAACTTTACTAATTAAAAAAAATGTCTGGCCTTTAAGAATGTGTTTTTCTTATTTCTGAATGAACAAGCGTTAGAAAGACTTATTTCCTTTTTTGTTCATAGAATCATAGACATCAGTTGAAGGTACTTTTCCTGTTCTGTTGAGACTTAAAACATTTATATTTTTCAATTTTCTTTAGCAAAAGGGAATTCTGAAATTAAAGGAATAAGGGATTTTTTTATTTATGTACATGTGCCATTTCAACCAGTCCTCGCTAAGGYCCTCTTTTAAAAATGTCAAAATGTTGTTACTTTGCTATTAGAATTGCAGGGCCAGAGCTTTTGTTGACGTGACTCTTCTGTGAACTTGGTCTGTACGCCAGAGATTCAGCTGGTGATTTTGTAATATTTTAATTCTGTATTTTTTCATGTAATTGGTCTGTGAAATGCATTCAATATAATTGCTGGCTGTGAAGGTAATTCTGTGAATCTGAACGCAAGTTCTGTGCTGTGGCATGGATTTGCAATAACTGTCTCTGAGTAGCAGTTAACAGTAGGTGCGTTTTTGTGCTGTCACACTGCAGTCCTTCACTGCACATCTCGTGCAGCATCTGCAACGAGGAGTGGGGTAAAGCCGTGTGGATAGGAGGCAGGGCACCGTGGCCGCGAGCCAGGGCTGAGGGACGCCGAGGCTGCGGTCGCAGGCTCCCGGAGGAAGCGGCTGCCGCCGTCGGAGGTAGGRGAAGCCAGCGGTTTAGTTTAAACAGCCTTCCTGACTGACGTCCTGCAGTACGTGGTGCGGTCTGCTCTGCTGTGTGGATTCGTTACTGCTCCAACAGACTGACAGTAATGATGCGCTATAGTATAAGTTCCTAAAATGGCCCCCAAAAATTCCTAAGACAGGCCCATATCTAAATAATCGGTACCTCTTTGGGCTTGCCTTCACTAGCGAGCGTATTTTTTTAAAAAATGCTAGTGTGTGAGTAAACCAGATGAAGGAAGTATGTGGTGTTGATGGTGTAGGTTGTAATGAAGTGTATAGTAACTGAGTTGAAGCCTGGAGTGGAAATAGAGAAAATCAGAGAGCTTTTATTGTTATGCCATTTTTAAAATTTTATCTTATGCAATTTTTCATGGTATATTTTCAGCATCTTGATGGGAAAACTGAAACATAAGCAACTAAAATAATTAATGATGAATATCCTTATTCATCCTTATGCGGAAATTGTTCTTGTTCATATGTAAAAAGGAATAGCTGTTTGAAGACCAAGTAATAGTAATGTTCATGACTAGCCAAATGGAGGGAGTACATGATGGGCAAGTCAGGTAGCAGTTGAGTTTTGCATATGGTGTTTTACAGAACTGAATGAATACTGGCTCCTCGTTTTGTATAGTGAATTTAAAGAACAGATTTCAACTAAGGTACAGACAGCACTTGGATATTTGAAACATTTTTTGTGCCATCGCTTTAAAAATAAAGCAAAGGCCAGTGTACCTACCTGTTGACTAAGCRTCTATTGTCTGTTAGCTGCAAGGACAAAAAATAGGACAAATAACTTTGAGTTGAGTCAAGTAAATAGTTGAATGGAGTCATCTCATATATTCACAACTCTTTTGAGGAATAAGATTTACAAGGTATTTCATTTTGAGGAAAGGTCTTTAAGATGGACTCCCTGAAATCTTTCATCCCCTAATATCTTTCAATTACATACTCACTTATCTGATAATAGAATAAGGCATCCTAAATACATGTTAGTTAGCGCTGCATTTACATTACTTCAATATTAATAGCAACATAAAGCTGTATGCATTTTTATAAGAGCTTCATCTTGGAGGCATCTTAAAATACTTAGCTGTAACACTGAGTGAATACAAAAATGTCTTATCAGAACATCTGAAGCTCAAATATCCTCATTACCTCAGCTACAAACATTTCTAGCTAACAAATTAWTAATCTACAATATTGCTTTAATTACTCCACTTAAGAAGACAGTTTTGTTCAAAGTCAACCCGTTCTCCCTTTACATACACTCAATTCTGTCACGGAAATGATAACATTTTTAGCTAGACTTCTCAACATTTATACACACATGCACAAACACACGCCCCAGAGGAAGATTAATTCTAAAACCTATAAAAACAGCAATACGGGGAAGTAGCTGAAGAACTAGATTATTTTCTGAATTGTGCAGAGTCTTTGATATTGAGAACCGATATATGGCAGGTTAAATGGATTGTACTTAGTTCAGTATGTGTAAGATCTTTTTGCTGTGGTGTTAGAGGTATGCTAAAGATAAGCAATGAGGGCTACAGGGTGACAATAGCTACATTTCTTTTGGGATCTTGTAGGATTTGATATGAAGGAGATGGTTTAGTCAGAGTGAAAGGCTTACAGTGAGGGTGAGTAAGAATCACAAGATTTATTTTAAGAGTACATTTAGAGCTAATGGTATTATTGGGACTGGTATCTGAGAAAGCAGAATTTGAGCAGCGAAGTTTGTTCCTCCGTTTCAGAAGATTGAGAAGTATAAAAGTGTTCAGTAAATGGAGATTTTTAACATCCCAAATCACCTTTAATTCTAGATTTAACCACAGTCTAGTGGATATATGTTAGTTTGAAGTGAAGCATGAACTGTGTGGCCCACCTCACCATGCACCAGTATTCATTCTAGCTCTGAGYGCCTTGCAAGATCCAGCAATAAATGTTGGTCCTCCTCAGTGAATTCAAGCCTATTTCAAGCCCTGAACGTAAGCATTGCCCAGCCTTTTGAGAAATAACAGTAAGGTATTTTTTTAGTGCTGCCACACAGTTCATGTTTGTCGTGCAGCCTTGCGAGATCAGGTAATAAATCAAGATCTGCTGCGGTTTGTCTTCTAAGCCGCAGACCAAAGCCCGGTGCTAACAATTCCTTCCTTTGAGTGGGGCGAACAGGACATCCCCGGTCCRGCCCTCATCTTAGCGAGGCCTGGGTTGAGTCCAGTGAGGATGCAGATAGAAACTTAGAAGTCATGGTTGGGTAAAGAACCCTAGGTTAAATAGAGCTCAGATTTGAGTTAGGATTAGTGTTTGAAATTGCAGTGTGTGCAAGCTAGGTTTAGAGTGGGCCAGATTAGAGAGGAAGGGACCTTTGTCACCCTGAGATGAGGCACTAGGCCTGGTTTATATTTGCAGTRTGTTATAGTTTGGGACAGAAAAGGTAAAAGAACGAGGGTAATGGTGAAAGGCCGCAGGGCTGCAAGTCCCCAATGGCCAGAAGGGGTCTTTGGGTTTAAGAGTCGGRGTAGAGCTTTGAATTACAGGGCAAAACAAACAGTTTGATCACTCCATCCTGCAAGATCCASAGGTCTCGGTAATGCCATGTGGCTGGAGTCCCTGGCCTTAGTGCAGCACTGGGGTTAGGATTTGGGAGTGCTGGGGGCAGAGCCAGATGTCCTGGCGCTCAGTTTGAGTCCAGTGTAAGCCYTGGTATGCATCTGACGTTTCTGTTGAGGATTGCAGGGCCTGACCAGAAAGCTTCAGAGGYTGAGAGAGGAGCCGGTGCATTTAGCCTCTGACTTACGCTTGTTCTTCGGGGTGCCTCGTGTTGGTGTAGGTGTCAGGGCTGCAGGTGCCGACTGTGTCCTGGCTGGTTTATTTTGGATTCTGCAGGTCTCGCTAGGATAAAATGACAGCAGGGGAGGAGGAAGGAGTATTTTCAGAGCAGCCTAGGATTAGGCTTAGAGTAAATCTTGGGTTTACCTCATGGTTCAGAAAGGCTTATTTGTTYTCAGTAAGGGAGAGTATTGTTAACAGTGAAGGGTTTTGGTAAATTCTGGGTAAGTGTGATTTTTGAGGCTTGACTAAGGGTGAAGGGTTTCAGTGTTGGGGCTAAAGATGAAAGCTTGTTGCTGGATCATACAAGGCTTGGGCAGCTAAGATAAAAGGTAAATGGGCTGGGTTTAGAACAAATAGAAGTTCCTGGTTTTATTTAAGATGTGACCAGTTTGGGGATAAAAATTTGTGACTCCAGGGACACAAAAACTAAGTATAGCTTTATATGCCTGCAAAATCCAGCAGACTGCAATGAGGGCCAGTGCTGAAAGGCAAAAATTATGTGGTATAAAAAGTGACCATCGCCTTTCTTTACAGAGGAGAATCCAAAACTTGAGCTTATAGTTGTAGATGATCTTAAAAGTGTGAAATGCCACATACTGAGATTGAGCCTCCTATTTGGAGCTGTCATATCCTTTGCCAAACGGGCATAGAGATAGCCCATACAATAAATTACTTTTTAATCACCAGAGAGTTATAAAATATTGTCAGTGTAGCAGATGATTTCACTGTAGTAACATCAATTATTGCAGGAAACTAGAAGTGGTGAATAGAAGATGAGACTTGGGTCTGCCAGCTTACCAGAAATGGAAAGCTGGTAGATGGAAATGGAAAGTTACAGTAAATTGAGTAGATTTTTCTACCTCGGTTTTATCTTTTTTTAGCCAACAATGTTCTTGATATATCCATTATGTATAGTTGCACAACTGTGGCATGTTCTCTTACAAATAATATATATGTATTACTTCATTAGCTGTAATGTTGTTTTTGGTTTAAATTTGCATGCCAAAGAAAAAAATGATAATAAGTTGATTAAAGTTTTCATTGTGTAATTCAAAGCATGGAAAAATCGGGCTTTTTCTTCCTCCAGATGGTGATTACTCGAGGAATCACTTTGAAGTGCCCTGTTTCACAAATCAGTCGATCTTCAGTAGTGCTATCTAGTCAAATTGTTGTGATTTGGAGAGCGTTTTTAACCTTTCCTTTTCTTGTAACAATGGTGGTAAAGGGGGCAGAAAGAACTTAATTTTACTGCTGTGATTTTTACTG
>NW_028186756.1:2104052-2136373 GCF_003343005.1 Rhea americana
TGTTGGTTTGTTTGGGACCTCATCTTTGCATATTAATACTGAGTTGCACAGTTTTCTGGTGAGTATTTCTCCAGGAAGTGCTACAGCTGAATCGTAATGCAAAAGAGAAATTTTAGAAGTGGCCAAAACATGTAGTAAGATAACCCCTGTGAAGAAGCATTGTAGTTTTGCTCTAAAATTATGTAATTTCAAAATGTAGCTTAACAAAATTAATATTAGTTTTGAAAAGTCATTTTAATTAATATTTAAAGACTCGTGTAAACACACATTCTTTTATAAATGTTTTCAATTAGATTTTGTACTCTAGTTCAGATTTATCCATTTTATGCTTATATATATTTTATTAAATTAAGACTTTCCTGTACCACAGAGTAAACGTGCTGCTTTAATGCCATATACGRTGAAGTATATTTGACCATTTTATAGAAATACTTTGAAAAATGACTACTCTAAAATAAACCATAATGATAAAATATTTATCATGATTTTTATTGATAAACAAACACTTTTGTGGTAACAAAGGAAATAGTACAATGAAGAAAGCATTGGTGTTTCTTTTCCCCTAACACAAAGCGCCCTTCAGGGCAACTATGGACTTCTTATTTACAGGAGTCTGTAGTAATAATAATAATAAAATCTAGTTTTAGTCTTTAGCCGACTATTTAGTCATAAACTTGCATCTCAGTGGAAGACAGTGGAGAATCCTGTAGCTAGTTAATGAGATGTATTTTAAGGGTGCTCTAAAGCAGAGCCTTTAGGTACTGCTTTTTTGAAGTTGTTGAATATACATCTAGAGTTACTGCTTGGTCGCGTAGGGGGCTGACAGTCTAGTATTAGGTAGTAGCAGCTTTTCCCTGGAGTTGTAAAGCTCAGCATTTCTGAAAAATTAGGCTGTGATTTAGGAGCTACGTGTTAGTGTGGTCTGCAGGTCACATTAAAATGCAGTGAGAATATATAATACAGGCAAAGATATACAGGAAAGGATGAACTATGCATAATTGGCTAATAACTGCTGGCATATTCAGTTGTGAATCATGCTTGGATGTGAGAGACTGACTATAAAAGATATCAAACAGATGTAAAGTAATTTTTAAAATTCCGGAGAAGTAGCATTAATCCCAAAACTGTAGTGAGGATTCCCGTATGCCTACTTTGCATATAGCTCAAGTGAAGCCATATCTTTTCATAAAACGATAGTTTGTTCAGCCTCATACGTGATTTTTCTTTCAGCTGTGTCCAGCAAGCTATTACTAAATACATTTAACTTGTAAAGATTTTTGCGAGGGAGTGGGAATGATTTTCTGATCAGTTGAGGAAAGGAGTTTTTGAAAACTATAGTGAATTGAAATGAGTAAAGATTTGTTATTTAGCCCTTGATACAGCCATCGTTCTTAGCAGAGGCAGCTGTTGTGTGATTGCATCACGTAGACTCTTCTACTTAAAGCAACATCTAGAGATTCTGTGTATAAAACAACAACAAATTCTTTTGCTTATTTAAGCAAATGGCAAAATGCAAATCCTGGGATATTCAGTTCTAAAACTTACTAATGCTTATTTTCAATTGAGCATTTTTTTAAACAGTAACATACTTCTGCATCTATTAGAAAATTTATAGAAATCAAGAATTGATTTTCAGGAAATGAAGACAGGGAAAAGTCAAGTAATGCATATGGGGTCAAGCAGCCTTAAGTAAACGGTTACGAACAGAGCACTAGTCTTTTGCTTGCAGCAAATGTGAGGTAATAACTTATTTCCTCAGTGATATGTGCTGGCAAAAGTAATGTTGATGTTCATGTTTCCCAGCTTCATTTGCGGTTGTTTAATCTTGGATATATACCCTCTACAAGTAGCTTCTTTAAAGAAAGGAACCTTTCCTTTTATTTAAGTCTCACCTTTAATATCCAAAATTACATAATTTAGGTATGATGTGGCTGAGAGGATAAAGCGCTAAACTGAAGTTTAGGATGCTGGACTCTGTTCCCGGCTCACCCGATGGTCTGCAGATGAGCCTTTGGCAAGCTTTTTTGCCACTTTGGGATTCAGTTTTCCATCTGACCTCTTTGGAAAGCCAATTCATGAAAACTGTCATGCAAGAATAAGATGTTGTAATTGTACAAATTTTGCAATTTTCAGAAAAGAAGAGTGGAAGATTTTGTACATTCAGAATTTTTAAAAAAACCCTCAGAAACACTTGTCATGCTTGTGCGGTGCGCATGCTGTATGGCACTAGATGATTTGCTTTTGCTAGCTATTCATTAACCCAATTTGGAGTGTCATTGCTTTTCTTMCTATTTTTGTATGTCCAGATAGCCACAAACGTAGTAATATTTTCTATGCCTTTTTTCTATTTCTGAAGAGGTTTGCTGAACCAGTATACCTTAACTGATCAGATAATGACTAAATCATAAGGAAGCTAGCCATATATGATCCTAGTCATTCTTTAATTACACATTATTCATCTGTTCTTGTCTGTAAATCATACTTAGATGAGCTGTAGCTTTAATTACTGCAGCTTATTATGTTTTGGACTAAAGCTATATTGTTTGAAAAAGATACACCATTACAAAGATACAGCAACTTGTCTTCAGAGTAACGCTGCTGTTAATGTACCACCCAACAGCTACACTCTCAGTACTGTTCCCCAGCACTGGATATGCTGCACTCACTCTCCCCATCTACTGTTTAAATATTTCTCTGGTAAAATACTAGTGGAAGTCCAATAAAGGAGAAGGAATGAAACAGTTGGCCAATAGGAAAAATTCATAGCATCTTTCTTGGGAGGAGGACTTAAGCTGTAAAGGGTGCCCCTACATGATAAGAATGAGCACTTGTCTTCTCATAATTAAGGCTAACTACAAAACTGATTTATTTGATGTGCCATTTTGGGTTTGTTAATTTATATCTAGTAGTTGCAGCTGTGTCATGTTGTTCCGCTGCTTATCATTGAGCTTCTGCCAGACATTCAGCAGGAGAAGCTCCTGGGGGAGCTCCCGCAGCCTGCTTTGCTCCGCGTGGGTACCCGTCACCTGCTCTTCACCTTGCCTACGCAGAGCCAGGTCATTGCGAAAGTCTTATAAGARCAGCTGAGCTAATGGTGCAAAACAGGTGTAAGTAAGGAAAGCTGGACTGAATGCTATAATCTCTTCTTTCTTGTGAAGGGGAGGCTGATGAACAAGCCCATCTTTCTCACAAATTGGCAATGATGCTTTTAAAAGTATCCTCAGGCTTGATTCTGGTTTTGTTTGTAGTTTTAGGAAAAGAAGATAGAAGCATTGTGGTGTAAAATAAAGGTCTATCAGTAAAATCTGGTTCATTGCAATTAATTGGAATTTCTAACCTTGTGTTTATCTGTACCTAACTCCTTCCTTCCTTCAAGAAATTGTGCTAAATGGTGTTTTCTTCCTGCCTGAATAATTAATGCTTTATATAAGGTTTGAAGGAATCATTCTCTGGATAAATAACTCATTATCTGTGTGTGTGTGTCGGGRGGGAGGAATCCCTACAATGCAAGTTGTGGGTCACAGAGTTGAAAGGAGGAATGAGGAACAAAATTGTGGATTGATTTCTGTTTTCTTCCATTGATTTGTCTGTGTACATGATATCTGTAGTGATAGGCTCGTGTTTGAGAAGTGTGCAGTTTCACATTTTGATGAAATAAAGTTAACAAACAGGTTACTGCTTAGCAGAAAATAGATTGTCATTGCCAAAAAATAAATAGATAAAAAATGAATTAAGTTACTTAAGTAAAAAGGATATAGAGCATGCTGATACGGCAACAGTCATGAAAAAGACCTTCATAATTCATGCTTTTGACACCTTAGATATGGATTTTTAACTGTGGAGAGGGAAACATAGTTTCTCCCCCCCTCCCCCCCCCCCCCGCCCCCCGATTTGGGTGAAATGTCCTTCACTTAATAGCCATTCTGGGGTTGGGGGGTGGGTGAGAGAGAGGATAGAGTAGAATWAACTTTAGAAATCTTTTTGTGATGTGTACTGGGGCTGCCTTTTTTTGAGTTTCAGAACATGTAGTAGTTCTGGGAGACTCATGTTGCAACACAGCTGAAGAATCTGTTGAAGCTATTTCTTAATAGCACAAACTGGGGTTGAAAAATGATGCACATGTAACTTGAACTAGCAATGTGTGAATGKTAGCTATCCTTAGCTATTTCTCCCATCTATGTTGTCAATTGGTTAGACTCAAAGGAGCTGGTTATTGGTTACTTTACTTAAGTATAACAGGTTTAAAGCTGCCTGGTCTTCTCCAGATTTTTAGACCTTATAAGGCTTGCATGGTTCCTGTAGCAATCTAGATAAATGTTGGGATCTCAAAGGGTCTGTTTCTTAGAGACACGCTTGGTACTACTCCAGTTAGGATGTCTGAGGCATCCACCTTCAGCTGCCGAAATCCACAGTACTGGCAGCTCGGGCAGCCCGGACCCAACCACGCTAACTCTCTGGTGGCCGGAAGCAAAACCACTACCGCTTACTGCAAGTCTCTTTTTGAGAATAAGAAATGTTAGTGTGTCTTAGAATAAGACCTTCAGAGATGAGGGTACGGTGGGCCAACTGATCCAACCACAAGTCATCTCTCCCCTCACTAGGCTATTTTCAGCCTTGCTTGTTGATCTGACTTGTACCAACCTGTACAGCTGTGAATCCATTCAGAGAGATCTGTGAGAGCAACCAAGTGGTTTAATAACTGTGAAGGAGAATAAGGAAGAAAACAATATTATATTTCTATTTTCTGCAGGCTTTTAAGTGGTAATGGATAATATATGCTGTGTTTTTAATGCTAATCTGGTGGCTGGTATTACAGGTGTTTGAAAGGAAAGCTTTTAATATAAAATGTCAGCACAATCTTTGCATACTCCTGCACAGCTCAGTGTAGTATGAAAAGACATATTGCATCCTTCTCTGTAGGATGTTAGTCTTCCTTATGTGGTTTTTATTCATCTGTAGCTGTGTCTCAATATCTCACATGAGTATTGTGACTGTGTCTTGGCAGATGTGATGTACATCTTGAGTGCATTTTCCATTTTTAAGCCATGCTGAATTTGCAGCCATACCATGCAGCTTATCATACATTCATCTCATCAACATGGAAAGCTATTTTCTAGTGCTAAGAAGAATTGTGTACCTAGCTGAYGAGCCCAGTGCTATACTAAACCCAGCTTCTGCTGGAGTGCTGGAGTTTCCATGGCTATTCTGCTTCATCAGCTTTTCTAACCGTTCCAAGCACTTGGACATGAGGGCTTTTTGAYTCTGCTTATGTAAAATCCTTCTCATGCGTTCTTTGTTGCATGCAATAGATTATACTGCATTCTCGGGGCTTGCGGTTAATGTGATACTGCACTGCATGCCCAGCTTGAGTAGTGCTCCTGAACTTCATGAAGGCAACTGCCTTCCATCTTCTCTGTGGATTTATATGCCAGTGTAACACAAACGAACACTCAGGTGCTGGTCATTAGCTTTCTTTTTTTGGTAGGTAGAAGAAAATCAAAGAACTGAGGGATGTAAATCTGGAAAGAGGCTGACACTTGGCAGATCTCTCTTAAACTTTTAGAGGAAAGCTGAGAATTTTGGATTGTGAATAGCTCTGAGCATTGCCAACGTGGCAAAGGCAGAGCAGGTGGAGAAAGGCTGTTGCGAGGTGCTCTGCCCTTACGGCAGAGTGGATGAAATAGCTTGTTTACATACGTGTGCTCTTCGGGCAGCTGAGCATGTGAGGAGGTCGTTCTGCTCGTGGTTCAGATCGTCAGTGCTCTGTACGTTTATGCTACATCACTGTGTGTCAGGACTTAATTCTTACTATTCCCAGCAGTTGGTGGTCATGTTTTAGTACTCTGTAGTAATTCTTTAAATGAAAGAGGGACTTCTATTTTTTTGGTCCAAAGTACGTGGAGGAATTTTTTGAATTTAGACTGTTAAGCTGTCCAAGTAGATACAGTTGATATGTATTTGATATTTCCTTTGGCAGTTCTGTAGTTTGACTTACGGTTAGAGACTGCCCTTATAATATTAAACTGATACAGGTAGAATAAGCCATTGCTTTCATTCCCATTTTATTGATTTAATAAGAATTTGTTTTGGTCCTCTCAGTTCATAATTTCTCTATCTCTATTTGGTAATTATATTGTCCATTAAGTTTTCCCTTCTCTGGCTGTCAAATTAACATTTTCTCCCAATTTTCATCCAGTTAGAATCCATTGTAGAATTTGTTTTACCTTATCAATGTAATTCRATTGTAGCTAGTACTTAAATTTTAGAGTGGTACTAAAGAATATTTTTCAGTGCACTAAAAACTTGAAATCATTTGAAATTTAAAAAGCTTTCTTAATTTCTATGATATTTTTAAATCATGATTATTGCAGAAGTGCTTCATTTTTAATCATGCTTTATTTCCCTCAGTGGGAAATAAGTACAAACAAATGACAAACAGTATTTTGAAAAAAGAGATCTAGAGGTTGAGTTCAATAGTTATGTCTGCGCTGTGCATCAGAATGAGTATCTATTGGAATACAAAGCGCGTATACATACAAATATACAGTCATACAAAATACATATTCACTTATTGCATTTCAGAATAACATTGAATCCTATTGTCCATTGCATTTTGTTTGCAAGTTTTGGGTCTAGTATTTACCTTGTTTCTTTCTACTGCAGGTGTCTCACTTCAGGAATGTCTTCAAGTTGTATTACTGCTCTGACTGTAAAGCTTCCCTGCACTTGACTTCCAGTGGATTTTCTGTATGTTTTGTAAAACCAGTGTTAACCTGTTTGTTTATGTAACGGGGTTTGAGAGCCGTTTCAATACATTTTCTACTCAAACTAGTAATAGTTGCCTAGAGTCCAGATTCTGTAGCTCTGTTTAGCATTCATACTATAAGAAGCTTGAAACGGTTAGTAAGTGACGGATCACTCCCCTCTTCTTCAATATATGGACAATATATATAATTAGCATTGTTTTGCAAAAGCATTTTTTCAGAAACAAAACATGCTGGAAAAATAGGTAATTTCTGGAATAAACTAGAACATCTATAAGCTAAAATATCACCTAATACTCATATTTTAGGAAAGTCAGGGAAAGTTTATTTTGTTATCCTTTTGTGAGGAAGAGCARCTTCTTATTTCCCTTCCTGATGAAGTGGAGAGTGCCTGCAGGTAAGCTTGGGGAGACAGTTGGAGCTTGYCTGAAGAGCAGCTGTGCTGGTAGCCTCAAGGAAGTCCTTTGTAGTTGGGTGGACTAACTTTGATTTTGCACCTATCCAAAGCTAACTTCGAGTCTCTGTGGCACTGTCCTGTAGCCTGTGGAGCAGAAGCCAATATCCTTCTGTATTTTAGAGTTCCTCTGTCTTAAGGCTTAAAAATTCTCTTAACTGTCGGGATGTTTTCGTCCTGTTGGAAGTACTTGGAAGTTACTCTGGCTTGGGAAAGGTGTTCTTAGCAGAACCAAAGTGAAAAAAAAATCATAAGAAATACTGTTTGATGGGAAGAAGTATGCTCTAAGTATCACTGCTCTAAACCACAATAGTCTGGAAGGTGACAGCGAAGGACCTCCTTACCTTCTCTAGCTTTAAACCAGCAGCCAGCTAAAGCAGCTGCTTGGGGAGATGGCAGCCTAGGCAAGGGAAGGGGTGGAGCAAGGCTGGGAACGTGGGTTACAAGAAGTGATAGAGAAACAGCTACGCTGGAAAGTGGCAATGGTAAGGAATGGTTTCAGTCACAGAAAAAGTAGTGATCATGGAGAAAATTGGCTTGAAGATTGGGGAGCCGCAGGTGGAGAGGAGCTTCAGTGTTTACCATGCAATACTCTGATATTTGAATAAATTTGAGRTTCTGATAACAAGGCATTAACCCCTGATCTGTGTAGCTGCCAAGGTTCATGAATGAGGAAAGAGCTGTGAGCTAGACCTGGCCTGGCAAAGAGCACGGGCAACCCTAGCAGATCCTTACAGCAAAGCTTTCAAGCTGCAAGGAGTAAGCTTGAAGCTATGAAAGCAGTCATAAATCAATATCAAATTTAGACCTCAGAATTTATTTAAAAAAAACAAATACTGTTTTGATAGGCTCTTGAGACTGCTTTGAGATTGTCTTGTCTCTAATGTAGCATGCTTTGGCACAGTACAAAAAAAAGTGAGGAAAGATCTGAAGGAAAGATGATCCTTTTTCTTAAGGAAGAGAATTCAAATACTGTCAGAAAGAAACCACATCCTTGTACTCAGTAATACATCACAAGGCTCTCTCTCTCTCTCTCTCTCTCTCTTTTTTTTTTTTTGGGGGGGGGGCAGTAGTTTTCTGGCGAATGCATTTTATTTTAACATGGCTATTAAACTCTCCAGTGCTTTCCACAATYAATTGATTGTTGAATATGCAGAAAACATTGCAGTAAATCCAAATTAAATGTTTACTCAGACACGGTAGGGCTCATTTCCTAGATACATAAAAGTTTTTGTTGTTTTAAGAGCTCTGGAAGTACCTCGAGTACCTTTCTTGCCATCAAGGAATTATGTAACAGGTGGCATTAGACTGGATCCTTCTGCATATATTTTATTAGAAAAAGCTTCATCTAAAGGCAGAATGTCTCACTGATTTGGCTTGTCCTGTGGTGCTGATGTGCACTATAATGGGAGCATCAAGATAAGSTTCAGCGAGGAGTGCGGGGCATTAAACACATTTACCCAGCGTTGCAGTGGTTGCCCCAAGGGGTGGCCMCAAAGCCTTAGGAGCAGTGGGTCACCTTGTTCAAGCGGGCAATRGGGTGCTCTCTCCTGCAGACTTCTTGAGCTGCCTGCTTTTTCAGGCTAAACTCTTCACTTCAGATACCTAGTTATTAGGAGGCTTTTAAAGGAATTGTAACTTGCTGCAGATTTACTGCATTCTTCTCTTACATTTGTCTGAAAGTGTCTAGCTATCCCACTGATGTGCTGTGAGCAATTCTGCAGGCGAACGTGATAAAACACCTTGCTCCACGTGTCAGAAATATATGCTGCTTTAATATTTGGAGTATATGTACTTCAGAATACCAAAATTATTTGTCTGGGTTATCACAGTCTTCAAGTAACTGCAGTAAAATACATCAGCAGTAATAAACAGAACACAGCAGTTTAGTCTTTTAGTCAACATTTTCTTTTGATTTTCTGTCTTCTAATATAGCAAATCTGTTGGGTATATTCTGTTGTTGAAAAGTATGTGCAGCGCCTGTCATTTTGTTAATGCAAAGTGTGCTCATATGTTTCCCTTTTACTTTCCAAAAACATGACACCACACTTCCAAACTATTTCATATATTATATTCATCCACGCACAAAAGGTGCTCTRCATACCTTTTCTGAGGCAAGTAACTAGTCTTATGTAGCTGCATGCAAAAATCGCTTGGTGGTACCCCATATACTCTGCGCTCCCCACCTGGAGCGAGACTGGCTGAGCAAGCTGCACAGTTGGATTTAAGTGTGCGGATCAGATCTGCAAAACTTCTATTCAAGAAGTGGCRTAGCCGGCTTAGAGATTTCTCATGTCCCCCTCCTTTCGGGCTGAGGGGAAGGCCCTATTCCATTTCCATCCCCTTCTGTATGTGAAAGGAGAATTTCAATTTAYGGATTTAAAAAAGAAAATATCCCTACCTAGGCCAAGTACTACATACAGCTTTTCTGAGTAATTTCTGTGTTGCTGTATTCCAGCAAAAGAGCTCTTTATGGGCGTGTGTAACCTTGTCTCTTCTCTGCTGACTTTTAAGTTGTGGAAGCTGTTAGAAAACTGTCTTACCTCTTCTGCGGCTACGCTTAAACGTCGCGCTGCCTTCCGTTGCAGCCAAGCCTGGACAGTGATTGAATGTCATCTGGCGCTTATTAATATGAACGTTGTCGTTTGTCATCTCGGTCGTCACTGTCACTTTGTCATGCGCTTTGTGTTGTATTGACTCACGATGTTGCTAGCCGCCTATCCTCCGTGGCTCATGTATATTCATCAATTTTATAAGTTAATATATAGTCCCAAGAGAAAGGATGTACATCTAATAATGTTCACTGCGCACTGTATTGCAAACTGTGTGTGCTTTTTAGGAAAGAGGAGTAATTGTATCTTAGATCATGAAGGAGTAGGCTGAATTTCTATTGCCCTTTGTGTTACATAGAATAAAAGCTCCACAATGCCACCGCGTGAACAACAGTGAGCCTTTGGTCTCAGTATTTGATTGGGTTATTTTGGTATAGTCAGGAGAATATGGTCTTCCTGAAACATATTTGATTTATAGTCCTATTTTCAGAAAGTTAAAASGAGCTGCCAGTAACCAAAATAATGTTGTTCTCCCATTATCTCAAATTAGAGGATTTTATTCCGTGGGCTTTTATTTTGTGGCTGAAATAAAAGGAAAGGGCTGTTTGAGTAATAGAAAGGGCTGGAGGGAGGAAGAAGAGTCACTGAGAAAAGAAGTATTTTAAAAAGAGCTACCAAACATTGCTGAGTTTTGCATAGAACTTGCCATGCTATCAGCAGACATCATTTTTAAGAGTGGAGCCATCTAAAATAATTTAAATTTTTAAGCAGGAACTTAGTGCGTATCTGTCAAAACCTCAGTTGTTTTGAGCAAATGCACGCTAGGAATATGCGTTTATCAAAGAATAGCAGCGATGTGTTGTAAGCATCTGCGCAGGGCTTGCACGGGGACCGGGGGCCGCGCGCGCTGTTCGTTACCGCGGGCTCGGCTCCCGGCAGCCGCGGTGCCGCCGCCGGCTCCGTCCGCGCTCCAGGTTGCGCAAGGCGCTCCGAAGAGTGCCGCGACAGCACCATGTGTTGCAGGGGAATCGAATTGCTGAGGTCTTAATTAAGGAGAAGAAATTAGTTTATTAAGTGGGTAGAATGCAATACAAGTCCGTTTTCCTGTGCTTCAGGGAGCACCTGCTGACTCGTCGAGGAGTTTCAGAAAGCCCATTTAAGGCCGGCGAGCGACACCGGTTCTCTAAGAGGCAGAATTAAGCGCTCATGCAGAAGGAGAAAACTCTGTCCAGTGCAAGATCGAGTGGGTGGGTGAAATGGAGCCGTGGCCAGTGTGAAGCACCTGAGCCTGGGAACAAGCATCGTGACTCAGAGCCATATGGGAATGTAGCTTTCCCAGGGAACGAGAAAAGCGTAGTATTAATGTTACAGATCTGAAATATCTTATAAAACGCAATATGAAGCTGAGAAATCTTCCAACCTCTGTGTGTATGTGTGTGTGTGTATGCGCGCTATGTATATATATATACACACACACACACACACACACACACACATATATATATAAAGCTGTACAAGTATTATGCATAATGCATACATTAATATTTTTAGGTGTATGTGTTATGTATTTTGAGGTTTTTTTCCCCCATTATTGTTTTGGGGTTTTATGAATGTTTCTCTCATGGAATAAAGGCTTGAGGAAATGCTGGAAGTCAGAGAATTTGCAGGAACATTCCTTTTCATTTTCTTCTCAGTTTTGCCTTACAGTATCCAGTGATCTCTCTTCATTTTGCTGAGAAAAAATATTATCTGTTTTTTTCCTCTTCCTACATCTTTTTACTATAGATGAAGAAATTACTAGAATGTTTTCCTCATTTCTGTCCTGCAGGAAGGAACAGTCTTTTCTGCCTTTCTAAACTCTAGCCATCTGCAAAAACATCTTCCCATAACTTAATTAAAATCCAGGTTACTGCCTTATTGGTAAGTCACCTTAATTTTATTGCTCTGCTTTTGYAGTTTGCTCCATTGTTTACTATGCAATGCAATAAAGTAGTAGAAGTTCATTATAGTATCCAATAAATAATACGATAAAGTGTGAAATGTAGCAATAAAAATGATCAATAGAAAAATAATTAAATTATCATGACTAGCATATAATTTTAACTATCTAAACTGCTTTTTCTTTGAAACTAGACACCTGGATATCTGGACCAAGCTTTTGCAAAACAAATACTTTTATTTGAATGTAAATATGGATATAAGTCCCAGGGGAAAGGGAAAATAAGAGGTTTCAAAAGGTAAAGTAACCTATTCTGATTTAATGCCTGTTGAAATAAATGGGAAAATTTCTATTGGGAATTTTTTAATCTTACTCCAAGTAATCAGAGAAATACGCAGCATGAAATACGTCTTACTAAAAACTTACTAAAAATACTTGTTAAAATCAGAGGAAGAGAAGCAGTATGTATGTCCTAGCTACAGGGAAAGCTTTRATCAGAGTTTTCCCCTTAATGGGCAGCACGAGAATCTGTTGTCGGGAAATGGGCCACATTCTYCAGTGTCCGATAAGGCATGAACGTTGAAGGGTTCATGAATGTTGAAGAGTTCCCTCTTTTTGAGGTTTTATTTYTGAGATCTGCTGAAGGATACGCTCCTGCTGCAGCCTTATTACAATTTTTTGTAAAAATCAGTCCATTGAAAATTTATATAAAAATACAGGCTTTTTATCTGAAGTGTTCGTGCAGTGACTTGTAGAATAATAGTATGGCTTCAGTGGAGATGTGATTGCTGGTGGCTCCTGTGATTATCTATCTTCAACCTGACTGCCTTGCAGAGGATGATGTTCTAAGTCCAGAGTTCACAGAAGGCCAAGCTGGTTGCAATGAAGCTAATGTTAGTAACTGCACATGGTGCAATCATGCCTGTAGTTTTTGACACACGTGGCAAGTTTCTTATAAGTGATAGATAGCTCCTAGAGAGAAGTGCGATGGATTGCGTGCAAGACAACTAGCGTGAAAAATGCACCTCCAGGTCTGTATTAGGTGCCTGCAGGGCCAGTTTGGGATTTTGCACCCCATTTCCAGAAATCAGATTCCTGAGAAGCCAAGTATAGATGCCTTCCAGTTGTTCTGAGTAGAATCAGTGAGATCTAGCAGGGTTTATTTGCTCAGTCTTTAGGCTGGCATTATCTGGACCAAAAGTTTAAGTGGAGAAGAAAGGTAGAAGTGGCAGTAGCTCAGCTACAGCTTCTGGAAAAGTTTTTCTGAGAACAGGAAAGAGGGCAAAGACCTAAAACCAAAGAACTACTAAGAATTTTTTGAATTTTCCCCAGTAAAATTTCACTACAAATGGGTTGGAATAAATGATCCAAAACAGCTGAGCTGAGACATGTCTTGACCATTAGCCTTTCCACAAACCCCTAGAACAGAAATGTTAGGAACATCCCTTGAAAAATTATCAGAATACCATTCAGGGAAATTTGAGGTTTACAAATAAAACTATGTCCAAAATRCTCTGAAATTTTGGTTTAGAAACTCAGGAAATACAGGAGAATTAGAATTATGCCTTCACAGTGGCATGTGGAGAGGTCATGAGAGCCACAGCATGTTATGCCTGTAGTTTGACTTGTTGCCTATTTCATCTTGTTTCCTCCCTTTCCTTTTTTTCCTATTTTACTCTGTATATCAGGAAGATGATGGATATTTCAACAGCTGGATTTGTGATTTATATTTGTTTCAAGTAGGTGGAAGRAATAAGGAACTTTTTCCTGACTTTTCTGGAATAATATGCCTAACTGCAGGTGAAGAATTGAGCAGTTTAGTTATATTCCAAGGTTTCTTGAGTTAAGGCTTTTGATGGACCTACCCAAACAGTTTCAGTGGAATTGCTAGGGATTTTAACACAAGTATATGCATGCACACAGTCCCTTATTCTCCCATGAACTTCAAGTTCAGTTGGGCATGGACTTCTCCTTTATACTTCTAAAGTTTGTGTTATAAGGATTTTGATGATAACAGGAAGGATTTGTTATAGCTAGGTTTTTGTGCATTTCATGAACAGGAAATTTTCTTCTGATCCAAATTTCGTAAGATTTTAAACACAATTCTCTTGCACCTCTRTTTGTTTCAAGTGTGTTATTGGGACAACATGGCTAGATTTCACAAAATAATACTTAATTTGCTTGAAGATAGTGTTTTTCGCCTTCTAGAGTTGCAGTCAGCGTCCTCAGAGCTGGAATTAAAAACCGAAAACAGAAAAGCCCCACAGTTCTGGGGTGTTTTTGTCTTTTTCTCAATTACTTGGCAATTTGTGTTCAGTGGTCTTGACTCTTGTAGGTGAATTAAGCCCCCTGCTTCACCCCACTATGGTATCTTTTGGGAGTGGTTTGTTGGATGCTTCTACTGCCACAGTTGCCAATGCTCTCAGCTAATACGTGATCTAATGTTTTCAGTGAGCCCACTCCCACCTGCATGCGACTCCACTGGCTGCAACAGCTATATGAGGACTTAGCATGCAYGTATACTTTAGATAATACTTTTTTGTTTCTATTTTATTTTACATGYGTTCACCTTATTTTCTATGGTGAGTGAATGTTTAACTCTTATTAGTAATAAGGTAACTGTAACTTATCTGTAATAAGGAGGTATTTTGAATGTACAATAAGGAGCTGCCTTCTTGAGAGGACTTCTGCTTTTTCTATAAGCTATATGTTTTATATATCTATGTCATTAAAACAAATGTATAAAATTTAAGTGTGCATTTTGTCAGTTTTCTCTATCAGCTTGTGAGAAAGCTTACGATGCTTATTAAACAGAAGAAAATCCCTAAGAAAATACGGAACATGTACTTAAATACACTTGAGTTGACCTTTGCTTCACAAAGCAGATATGAACTACTGTTAGTTGCCTTCAGCATACATGAATRCAATTACAGAGGAAAAAGAGACTTGGAAGACTGTGGAGCTTAAAAATTAACTCCCTTTCTTGGGAAGGGAACAAACTCATTGAAATACATTAGACAAATTTATTTTCTTTCCTATGGGGGATGTGTGAAACCCAAGAAATGGTAGTTTTGAAATCCCAGGTACATGAAACTAAAAGGCTTAGGGAGTAAACTTGGTTGTTTTAAATTTGCAAGAAGCATAAATTGATGAAGTATTGCTCATTCTTGCTTGTACTGGCTTTCTATTTTTACTTTGTATAAAAATCCTGSTCTGATTTTGTCATAGACTTTAATTTATGTTAGCCTAAGTGTTAAATTCTGTTATTCAGGAGAGATGACACTAATGAAATTGGCGGTACTGTTGAAGTATATGTTAAGGCAGTTTCATTTAGGTAGCTTTCCTGTTTTAAGAGAAAATAATGAGAAACAATCTGCAGACTTGAGCTATTTAAAATTTAATAACAAACGTTTTAACAGAATTAAGCTTGTATGGCGCTGTTGTGTCTGACAAGAAAGCTGAGGCAAATGAAATTTTAAAAATCAAGCACTCCGTTGTTAATCCTGTTGTATTTGAACTGGCCATCACCAGGAACAGTTAGGCWGAAGCGCTCGCAGATAGCTGCCTGGCACCAGTACTCTGCTGCCGAAGGATTGCCGGGGGTGCTTTGGCCGAGCTGTGGTGGTTAAGCATGTATAAACTCGTGGACCAAGTCCTATTTCCTTGCTTCCGTCTACTCAAAAGCAGGAGGTACGTATGTCCCCATCACGCCTCGTTTCAGCTCTGCACTTGGTCGACTCTGTCAGCCGCGAGGATGGTTTTCGTGGGAATTGTCAGCAGTTACATTGATACGAATACAGCTCTTTGCGTTTAATTTTGAGCAACCRAAAGCTGAGGGATGAGACAGTATCACATGCTTAGAAGTGAAAGGTTTTAGAAAAGGCTTGTAAAATTTGGCAAATGCTGCATTATTTTTGTGGAATGGGATGATGATACGATAAAGAGTTCTAATCACTGCGTTTCAAAGGCGAATGTGTGGATGTATCTGCACACAAGGGATGCTTAATAGCAGAGACAGAGGATAGAATTAAGGAGTAAACTCACTAAACATGGCTTGAATTTGAGTAAACTTGATGCTTTGGAAGGAACTAATATATTTCATGACTATATAACTCTGTATTGATTAAGTTTCTGAATTCTCTAGGGCGTTTAGTCTCTCTCTCTTTTTTTTTTTTTTTTTTAAGAAATTCTCCATGGAAATAAGCAGATCTACTGTGAAGCTGTTCCTTGAAGGTGCAAGATATTATATGAGCCCTTTTTCTTCATATTTCTGATATTCATAGCTATAGTCTGAAGTGTTTGGAACTGCTAATAGGGTTGGTGATAGGAATCACGATATTGGGACGTAGTTTCCAAATAACTTAGCTGTTTTATTACACAGCGGTTACAGTAACCTTTAAGCACATGAGAAAGACTGCTATACACTAGATTGGATGTCTCAATCATATAACAAGAGAATATGGGCCCCTTTCCTCGTATCGAGTTCTACTTTCTTCTCATTTAATTGAGCTATTAACATTTTGGAAGCCATTAGTGCATAGCAAGTCTTTCTGCTGCAAATAATATTGCATATATCTGAATGAAAAGCATGTTTCAGGAAAATGTCTCTGAAAACATATCTTCTCGTGGCTTTATRTTTGTGGATCTGGGAGTTATTTTCTCATGCAGAGAAGACAGAAATCTGTCTAGGTCATTACTCTGTTGTGGAGCAGAAAGAAGCTCATACATGCCCCTGCAGAAGACATACCTAGTTTAAGCATTAGGGTTTGTGCTTATTTACAGCATTTAGTTCTTTATTGAGAAACATGTTGAATGCTAATCTATAAAGATAACAGAATTTGCTAAGGCAAAGGTTGGCTGACTAAACATATCTTAAGCCTAATAAGAGCTGTGTTTAGGTTTTGTTAACCCCGATTTGTTAACTCTCTACCCCGGAATTCAGCCCCATCCTAAAATATGTTTTGTTTTAAGAATGGCAGACACACTATCTCAGGAATTCATGGCATACATAACTGATATTAAATATCAACCCTCGTGTATATATCAAATGTCAAAGAAGTCTGAATATGAATTTYGGATGGTTTGGAGAACATTTAAACAGGAGTAGCCTGTGCATCTCAGTGGCATGGTCTTAGCTGAAGGAGAAGAGCCAATCTAAGTGAAACGGGGTTTTAAAGGAAATGAACTGTTTCCTCTGTCTGCRTTTGCGTTCTCCAGAACCTCCCCTGTGCTGTCAGTGTTTTCTTAGTTATTATATATTCGACAGTCTTCTGCCCGGGCTGCTGTAGTTCTTCACCCCGGTGTTGGTGCCCGGTGCAGGCCAGTCTCGGCTCTGCTGCGAGGGGCCGAGTCTTCCCTCATCCCCCTTCCCGCAGGAAGGCAGAGAGCCGGGGCAGCGAGGCTCAGGCGCCCAAGGAGGTATCGCAAGCCGGGATGTGCACAGCGATGCTCCATCTCCGTTCCTTCAGCCCTGCTAAATCATCAGTTCCTAAAAAAAAAAATATTCAGAGTGTAATTTGTGTTTAGTAGCTTCAGCACTTTATTTTTCTTGCARTTCCTGAAAATGAAAGCTACTTTATGTAGCCTTGCCATTTCAGTGATTCTGTTGGAGTACTTTTGCTATATTCGATCAATATAGAGGAAATGAGTAAAATGCTGGATTTGTTTAAACATATTCTTTCAATTTGAAGTGAAAAAATATTTGTCAAGTTTTATACTTATACCATTATAACTTTAGCTTCAGAACTGCAAACAGAGGTGAAGGATTCCCCATGGGGCTATATCGTAAAATGTTTAATGCCTATTGTGATTTCTTAAAGTTGAAATTGCTTAGAGGAAATGTTAGGACTGCTATGTATGAGCAACTCTAATTTCAGATATAACTTTACTTTCACTGGGGTATGATTTGTGCAAACAGAGAAAGAAATCCTTTTCATTAGATGAGTGAAATCTTGAAAAAGGGCAAGAAATTTAAACACAAAGGAACCTGATATTGAGACTGGAAACAAAACTGGAAAGTGGCAATCTCATTTTATACAGATACAATCTGTTAGTGCTCTGGAACAATGTGTTTCTCCTAATGAAAGTTAATTACAGCAGCGRGGCGTTGTGTGCTGTAGGTATGTAGAGGATGCAACTGAGAGAGAAAGAGGAAAAAAAAAAAAGAAAACTTACTTGAGCCACAGCTTTTTTCTATTTCATGATTCTCCTGAACCCCCTCAATAAAAAGTCAAGGTTTGCTTGCAAGAGCAAGGAGGTAAATGTTTTCTGCTTTGTAACTTCTCAAAATGAAACTTGGGTGCGTTTCCTGACCCTAGCTGGTGTGCCATTTTTCTCATTGGATATTTGTACTTTCATAAATCAATTCCAAAGCATTTGGTTGGAATGTTTAAAGAAGAAGAGATTAACAGTGTAAAACAGATTATGGCTGGGAAATAAAGTACTGCAAATACTAACTATAAATCTCTATCTAAAACTCTTCTATCTGGACTTGGGGGGGTTTTCAACATTTTGGAAAATTCAGTAAATTCAGGAAAAGAAATCATGCTAGTTTTTTAATCCARATACAGGATTTTGAGCCTGAAATAATAGAAAACATCTATAGTTTATTTTAAACTATATTAAGTTACAGCTAATATTTTAAACATGCATCATCTTTAATCAATCCTGAAAGCTGCACTTTGTTGCAAATACAAAGTAATTTATCTTAATAAGACATTTGCTCAATTTAAAAGGAAATGTTTTTCACTGTTTAGCTCTTGAAAGCAATTTATCATGATTTAATTAGTTCATTCATCTTTCRTGGGTTTTAGGCTATTTTTCTTTACAGTGATATCTATAAAGTATTAAGGAAGTATTGTCTCTCTTCCTCATAGCTCCTTAAGACTTTTTTACTGTACATTCAGATCAGAATATGACTCTGCCTGTGGAAGCATTATGTTACTGTATGAGGTGGTTGGGCACTTGCGAGTGATGCAGGTTGAGATGCCACAAGCGTGCTGAGGATACCCTAGTTCCTTACCGCCTGGGAGGGTTCTTCGCTGAAGGTCTCTGAACGCAGACCAGTCCGGTCAGTAATGCGTAAAGTGTYGCTGTGACCGGTACTTGAGCACTCTTACTTCCAGCAAGATTTTGAAGGTAAAGCGTGAAGAAAATTGGAACAGAAGTGTAATGTCAGCCACACAGGGTGGCTGGGTTAGTACACAATGATTAATTTTATGTTTCCACAAAGGAAAGCCACTAGGAGTATAAAAATATGTACGGGACTGTTCCCTCTCTTCAGTATCCCATGACCTGTACTAGTCAAGATAATAAATCTCAGTTAAGAGAGGAAGAAAGAACATATTCCCCGGGACATTTTTATYTTAAAGATTTTGCCTTCTTGATGACCTTTTAGTAGATTCAGAGTGTATTCTATGGAATGATCTTTTAGGTTTATCACCGGTTAAACAAACCTACTCCTCTTAACTTGCAAGTAAGCTTTTGGGCAATATATCTAATTACTCGGACAATGAGYAAGAATCCTGAAAATTTTGTGCAAGCATCCTTATCAGAAGCCTTGTCTCCTTGTTAAATTTATGCACAAGTCTTAGTCTAAGCTTGCGCAGTGSTATTGGAAGCAGTAATTCTGCACGCGTACTTGATGAGTTTCATGCGTCCCTGCAGAATCGAAATGGATCTCCCAGCAGAAAAGCAGAAGCGATCCTGCGTGATCAACCCTCCCTGAGAATCTAGACACAAACAGTGCCACAGCAAACGACTTTAGTTCCCTTAAATTTCGAGTTGAGCAGTCCTGCATAGGAAAGGTAATCTCATTGAGCGTAGGTAGAAAAACCTGGTCCACAAATAACAAAAGGTAAGAKCACTACAATGTCTGTGACAGAGTAGGAAGAGGAGCAATATTTACTGAATCGCTGGGTTATGTATTTCAAACATTTGTATCATTTTTCTTTAGCGCTAAGTAGAATAGTGACTCTTATTCTAATAACATGATATAATTCCTTATAGGTGTTTGGTTTTCTGACTGCTTAAATCTTCAAAGCATTGAGGAAAAAACAGAAAAAATCTAGAAGCATAGAAYTGTGTTCCAATTTAAGGGTAGTGGACTATGTGAAGGAGTTACTGAAGCTGCTGATTTGTGTCCGCTCAGTCTGTCGCCTTCACTTCTGTTGAGGAAAGATTGTACTTGGCCACTAGTTCACTGATTTGGGTAGAGGTCTGGATGATGCAGGTGGGACTCCCAGGTGGCCATCCCCGTGATAAATAACGCTAGCTTCTAGCCCTGTGGTTTACTCATCTTGGACACACGTGAGGCATGACTCTTGAAAGCCAGAGTTGTTTCAAAATAAATAGCATCACTACATAAAAAGTGATCTGTTCACAGTATTTTTCTAACTTTTCCATAGTAAAAACAAACTTTTAGAGATTTATCTGAGGATTTTCACCTCGGTTCTCACAGGTATTTGAAGGAGAGTATTTTTGGAGTTGAGAGAGAGAGGTTTTTATCTCCAAATTTGCTGGTTTGCATAATTGTGCTTGGTTGTATTTTCCATCATTAATTTGAAATGCTATAATGCATCAAGTTCGTGTGCATTAGTTGTTTTAGAGTCACGACTGGGATTTTTTACATAGAATGAATTAATATAAGATGAAATACAATAAATTATCCCATATATTTTTAAAATACTCATTTGAAGTCTTTAGAGAGGCTTAAATAATTTGTAATGTTTCGAAATGTTACTGATATTGTGTATTGTGATGCTTTTAAGAGAATTTTCCTGTTGAGATAATAGGAACAAAATCATAAGCATAGCTTTTTAGGTGGGTTATCTGAAATTATAAACAGAAAGGCTTTTTGTTTTGGATGTCAAATCCTTTCAGAGAACCAAAAAGTGAATACAAGCTATCTTTATAGCTTATATTCATGAAGTTGAGGAAAACAGGTGTTTTTTTTATCCTCTATGCAATGCTGTAGAATAAAAGTTCATAAGGTAAAAAGAGAAAATAGCTTCAAAATTAATTTTGCATTTTTTTCCTCTGCAATAAGCAGATGCCTGTTAAGTGCTTATTGTGCTTACTCTGGTAATGTTGAACCAAATAGAATAAGCTTACATATGAAAAGCTTAAAAAGCACTGAAAGGAAATTAGTTCAAGAAATTCCCTTACATGCCTTATTTTTACATGGCTTATTCTTGTTGGAATGGTGCAGGTTTGTACATGTGCTGTTTTCCCTCACCTGTTGATAAGAACAGCCCTTAAGCTTAGTTGTAGGGCCCTTCCCATTTGTTAATTACTTGACGAACCCTCGTAGAGGGGCATTCAGTGACCCAAGGTCCTGGCATGGGGCAAGGATCCACATCAAAGATAGGTGCTATATTGGCAGGTTTTATCTTTTTCCAGTAAGGCTCCACAGGGCAGAAGAACAGCAGTGGTTTTGCTTGCGTATCTTTCTTCACGCTTCTATAGTGCTCGGCTGTCTCCACGATCCCTTTGACCGCTACGGGAGGAGCACTGTTCCGTCGGAGGTGCTGGTGGAAACCCAGAACCGCCTCTGCAGTCCACAGACCTGGGCTGTGGCTACCACCAAGACTTTGCACTAAGCAAGTTGTAGCAAGTTGTATTGCCACCSATAGTCTATGGACTTTGAATGCGTTAAGTGTAAACATAAAACACTGAGTTTGTGGATGTACTTGTGTTTAATGTGTTTAAATAACCTATTTTAAAAAAATTAATTCTCTTTTTTTTAATAGCTTTTGGTGGTCTTTCATGTGGGAAGAATCTGAGTGRTCCTTACTTTAAAAGCCCCCCAAAATGAAAATAAGCTTCATGCCTGAGTTTAAAGCTATCCCTCCTGCCATGTGCCAAACAAGCCCTTCCAGCCAGTACAATTCAGTACRCAAATACACAGAAATAGTCAATTTATTACAGCTACTCACTCAAGRGAAGCCTTTCTCCCCAAAGGAAAATAATAGGAAGTAAAAGCAACTATTTGTGTATTACAACCAGAATATCAGAGGCTAATATGATCATAATGTACAAGGGTTACTTTATAACTAATTAGTCAAAAGTTGATGTAAGAAGATTAGAGCCAGCAAGACTTTYGGATATTTTTCCGCTTCCTGTGGATTGAAGCAATTAGTGGAAACATTACTATCAGCAAATGGTTTCCATCGTTATTTCCCATGTGTATCGCTTACAATCATACAAGTTCCTTCAATGATAAATTAAAATAAATCCTGTATCTTTCTCATTTAAAAAAAGTTGTGTCCTRTTGATGTCAGTCTGAGCAATATAATTTTTCATAAAAGCTAGAAGTAGTTTATATCATAATATCATGATAAAGTATTCAAAGTTATTTTGGGCCTTGTGGGACAACAACAAAGGATGCTTCTTTACCAGTGTGGACAACTCTCTTTACAAATCCTCGAGTTTCCATGGTGAAATGGAGCAGTGGTCTAGTCAACCCAGTATGTTAATCTGATGTAGATCATTACAAAATAGTCTGTGAAATACTATGGCTATGTAAATAACAGCCCATAAATCACTAATATGCCTATTCATGGCCTGAAAGATGTGGATTTGTGTTTTTAGCTTTTAATTATTTAACTGGGATCCTCTCATGATAAGATAGCTATGGTATTTTAAATTAAGCTATCTATTACTATGCACGCCTAGGGTGCAGAAGTGCAGCTCGGTTGAAAATGTTTTTTGTTGGACTRCAAAGCACATGCACAGTCAGAAGAAAGAAATTTGAGTTCTTTCCAGAAAATTTTAGAAATTTTAAGATGGCAATTTTATCCCATGGTGTATTCTGGCTCCAAGCATTCCAGTTGAGGTCTGACTTGCCCCTTTAATCCTGCAAATGCTTTCTTTCGCAGAGTATTGGGAGATGCTTTCTCACTCTGGATAAAGTGTTCYTCCTGATTCTCTTTTCTTTTGATAAAGCGTGACAATTTTTTGTAGTCTAGAGAAGCTCAGCTTTCTTTCAGAGAGCCTGTGCTGGTTTGATTTAAACATCTCAGTGTTGTGTGCTAAAAGATGTCAGTGTGCATGTTGGATGTTGCCCGTGTGTCCGCTAGGATCATGTTGTCACCAGCCTGGTCCTGTGGGCTCCTCAGAGCCTGCCCAAGGGCTACCGGTACTTGGTGCAGTTCTATCTCCCTCATATGCGTTTGTGTTCTTACTTGAGTCCGTAAGTAAACATGGAGAGACAGTTGTATTGAAAAGTTTTGTTGCATTTTCATTCACCTACATATACAGGGTGTAGTTTACTTTTTTCATGCTTTTTCATACTTTGTAAAGCAGAATAAAACATGCATTTTGTAAAGAGGAACAGAGCACAGAACTTTTTGCAAAAATTATTTAACAATAGCTCTTCATGGATCTCAAGATGGACAAGTTTCTGTAAAACTACCATTTCTTCAAATCCAGAATATTTCAAAAAGTTTTTTTATACCTTCCAATTGAACCTATTGTCAATATGCAAAACTTGCATGTATTAATTTTTGAATAGGAGACTTAYGCTTCTCTTGGTTTTGCACGTGCTTTTCAGAAGTCTGTACACTATTTCTTACTGAAAACCTACAGGTGACTGGTTATTCACCTAAGTAATCCATTGAACTCAGTAAAGGTTTAAACAACTTTTTTTCTAGCTTTCACTGTTACAGAAACAGTCTGTATACTTAATATTTTACAATTACATGAAGCAAGTAATTCTGTTCTTCCTACTTGATTTGTCTCTCTAGTTTCTGTCACTTCCATCCAATTTAATGACCCATTATTTGAGGTGCTTATAGCAATATAGCAAGGGCAAGTCAATGTTTGTGCCCTTCAGGAAAGGAAGAACTGACACAATGACTACAAAACAGAAGATSACAAAAGCTGGGCAGTTATAAAATCTATGTGGCGCATAAATTTTATAATACACAATTTGCTCTGAATTTCCTTACTACCATATACTTTCATTTCAGAGAAAAAAAAATCTCCATGCTTGTAGTAGAAGTAGCTGCTCTACATTACTAGCTCTTTCTACRTTAAGTAGGTGTATGGATAGTATTAAATACTATTCTATTGCGTTTGTTCCCTATTTATATTTCAAAGATTTTATGTTCTATAATGTTAATAATATGGATTTTCCAACTCCRTAAAGAAGAAATTTATGGAATAGACCTTGATGACCTCTAGGAAATCATTAGCGATCTCTCAGGCAAACGATTAGACAGAGTCAAACTTTGACAGGTTTAAAGACTCAGTTAAGCTTTAAATAAATACTTGAAATGTTGATACCTGCCTGTGACTCTTTTCTGAAGAATCCAAATGTCAGCTTTTAATTAACATATAATTTCTTTGTCCTTGTAACTGCAAAAATTTACAACAATGTTTTGGTATTTTGAAACTCTATTTTGGACACCGTCTGTTTATGTGGGACGGGCACATGGAACTRAAGTACAGGGGACAATGGAATGGAAAGTGGCTTCCAAAGCCTGGCCCAATTTTAAGCTGGCCTCCTCATCAGGGGTAACAAAGCTGCCTCACACGGAATGTTTTTGTAAGGTTAAATGTAATGGAAATATTTTCACCTCCACTGTTGCGAGTCTCTCGCAACATTTTTATTAAGGGAATAGTTTGAGTGTAAAATAAACACAAATATCTTTGGGCAGAAGTATTTTTGTTTGGTTTTTAAATGGATTGGTGAGAAATTTAATATGGAAAAAATTACAAAGTAGAGAAATACAAATGGCTAGAAAGTGTCCAGGTAACTCTAGCATTTAATGTAAATATAAAGTATCGTGGAAACAATTTAGTATATAACTCCATGACTTCATGTATATTAGGTCTGTCTGATGTGCTGGATCAGTGTCACCTGCTTCTTGCTGTACTTCGTAATCCCTTCACTGCTTAATTCTTGAAATCGAGCAGCTGGTTCTGTTATGTGGTCATTACTAATGAGGTTGTTTGGCTGGACTTTGGATGTACACCTCTTCTTTTATCAGCCTGGTGGTGTATTGGTGTGAAGATGCATCAGCGTTCTAGTTTGACGGCAGCATGACAGCTTTTATTGTGTTTGTGTGTGATGACTTGCAGAGGTAAATCCTCTGAAATGTTCCACTTAACGGTGCCTTTTGTGTTGGTGTAATGTCAGGTTGCTGCGTGTAAATTCTTCTCAATGACAGTTTGTGCATAGGCTGCATTTTAAGTGTGTGAGATGAAATTTCCAAATGAGTTTTTGCTGATGCTCTCAGTGGTTTTCCGACCTGCTTACTCATAAAAAGTGCTGAAATTAGAGCCAGATATGTACCTATCAGTGTGTGGGAAAAATAATGTAGTGAAAATGTAGTTTGTGTGAATGTGTTAATCAGCATTACATACCTTTCAATTACGGTTACCCTTTCCATTAAAGAATTTTCCCATATTTATGTATTTTTAATTTCAGAGCYGATGCAATATTTAGAATACAATTATGTTTTGGTTTGCTGTGCTCTTCTTGCCAGTTTCTTATGTTTTGAGGTCTCTCACTGGTTGCCTCTCGTTTTTCATTCCCGATGGCCCCTTCAGACAGGCCGGCTCCGAGCTAATTAGCAAAGCTTTGCTCGTGAACCGCTCCTTTCCTCCAAAAACTCTGCAGGAAGGAAGCTCGTGGGCAATAGTACCCAATCTGCAGTTTCAGAGGCTGTAACGTTAACAGTAATGTGCTGTAATGTTTAAGCTAAAATCCACCGCTTCAGAAATTATTAATTCGTGTTTGGTGATGGGAAGGTTTATAGCCCAGAGGATATCCGTATAGGATGCTACACTGGTGCAGCTTTGTAAGGACCAAAACCCGACGTGAAAGAACAATGTCAGTGTCTGAACCAGCTTTTGAAAACCCTGTGAAATTTTGTGGTTTAGGGAAGGTAATCCTCAAACCAGGCCATTTTTAGTCAGCATTTGACAAACTCCAACCCATTTTTTTTGTTTTGTTCATTCTCTGCTTTGAGTAGAGRCACTAAATCTCTACTTTAAGCAAATTGTGTCAGTCAGTGGAGAAAGGCTGCACTCTGCCCACGGTGAAAGTGTCTCCAGGTGGCAAGGTCCAGATCCCCGTCACCAGCGAGGTGGTGGACAGACCTGAAGCGCGGCAGAGAGAACCAGGCTTTCCACGGGGGCAGCGCCTATGCGGCTGGGATGTCGGAGGCTCTGTGACAGGAGCAGTTACTGGTCCTCACTGGGTGCCTCCGGCTCTGGCGCTCCTTTGGGAGCAGAGAGAGGCGTTTGGGTCCCCCTTACRCAGACGGAATCACCTTTTTTGCTGTTTGAGGTTGGACAGTCCTGGTTCAGTTAGGGCACCTCAGCTTCGGAGAACGTCGCTTCCTTAGGGGTAGCTTGCAACGTTACGGTTGAATGTATCGCACGTGATCCAATCCACACGTGATTGCTGCATTAGGACAGCGTCTCTTTATTCCTGGGTAGCTTTTAAGTTTGTCACATTAAATGATCACTGAACTATGTTAGCTACTGCTGCCCCTTTGCAGAGGGAAGTGTACACAACACCGCTGAAGGTGTGCAGTATCTTCCGAGCGGATGCTGCTTTCCGGAGCCCCTCCTGGGACCCCGAGTTTCCACTGGCCTGCTCATCTTGCACCGTGAAAAGGAACGTGTGAACTACCAGTGCAGCCAATGACAATTTGTAAATACTGTCTCTTAGTGACCGTGCAAAGATTTTTTTTTTTTTTTTTTTTTTTTTGAGGTGGGGAGGAGTGGAGTACAAAATCCCTGGATGTTCCCAGGTTAGGGCCTGGGAATGGGTTTGATCTGCTGTACAGTGAATGAAGAATAAGCGTTCTTGTTGCTTCAAAGCAAGAAACTCCAGAATATTGATTTGGCTTCTGCAAAGATGTACGTTAATCCTTTTGAAGTCAATGTTTATTCAAGGAAGCTTCTGCAGAGATTGCCTATAAATTTGATATTGCTTTAAGTGATGTGGAGAATACATATTTCCCTGACAGGAAGTATAGCATATTGGTTCCATTAAAATATGACTGTATATTTTGTTGTCTTGTCATGTGGTAGCTTAAAATTCTCATGACTAGGCAATGCAGTGTGCCTTACACTTGGAAATACTTCCTGACGTAGATTAAAATTTGGGGATGTGGTGATTTTGATTAAAATCAATGTATGGAATGCCAATTGCYAAAATAGAGATAAGGAACCAGTACAATGAATTAATAGGGAAACTGATAGTAGAGTGGCAAACTCTTWATATTTTATGTAGTTTCATAAAACATCTTTCAAATTTTGAATCAACAGCTGATAAAAAATTCAATAGTAATGAGCTCATTTGTATGTAAATGAATGTCATTCTGTTCTAGCCTGTCCGTACTTCACGGTATCCTGCTAGTTGTCACTAAGTATGGTCATGAAAATAAGCCTTTTCAGGAAACCCCTTAAAAAAAAATCAATTTATATGCAAAGACTTTGCTTACCTTTTAGGTTTTCCAAAGCAATTCATAAGGTTCTCTCCATTTGCAAGTTCTATATACTTGTTTTGACATAGTGCATTTTCAGGAGCAAAATATCATACAAATAAGGACAATTTTGACCAGATATACCAGAAAGCCACTGCCACTTGCTTGGCATGTCCCAACTCGGTTTGGAAGAAATGATTAAACTAGTCAGTATGACTAGTCACCAAGTATAGGCACAAGAGAGTCCACATTGTGTAGACACCTGTGTTTTCCTTAGACCCTGCCTTCACTATTTTAGGTAAATACATGAATTTAAAGGTGAATGTGTAACAAGGTTTTACATGGWTGCCTAGCCTTAATGAGTTTTTCAGATTATGTGCAGTGCAGAAGCATGCCCACATGTTTTATGTCCTATGAAAACAGCTTTTGTTCTGAGTATAAAAGACTCATAATGATAATTTGCAGAAAACTTTCAAAAACTGTAACCCTAAAAACGAATTGTTTCTTTTAAAGTAGTATTCTGTAATAAATAAAGCTAATAATCTCTATGTTTTTTCCCTTTAAAAGACTAGTCATAAAGCCAGTCCATATCTAAATTGGCATAAAGAGCTGATGGACCTACCATCTAAGCTTTGAGTGCTTTTTCAGTTAAAACATTATTTCTATCAAAGTTTTTTTTCTTTCCTTATATACTGCTATATACAGAATACTGTTTTTTCAATATGCTATATTACTGTGTACTGCAAAAGTAGATTTTCAAATGTTTAGAGCAATTATGACCTTAATAAAGTTCCGGTTTGGCTAAGCCCTAAAGAAAAGGATCAGCATTAAGCACAAACATGAGCTCACTCATGTTTGCTAAACCGTTTTGGTATTTCTTTAGTTTTAATATTATTAAGTGGTTGGTTGAATTAGGGGCTAAGTATACATATATTGGAGATTAGAAGTGGGCATTAATGTGAAAACCAGAAAGAAATGTTTTGACTGATAGCTTAGAAGGAAATGACAAGGATAAATATAAATACTGCTGATTACCACTTGCCCGCATCAATTGCAATCAGCTGCTAATCTAAGCAAACGAGACTCCAGCAGGTAGTTCAACTCTTCACCTTGCCACTTGTCTTTGAGTTGCCTTTCCCAGTCCCGTTTACAAATAAATATTCTCTT
Organism: Rhea americana; assembly: GCF_003343005.1. Taxonomy (NCBI): domain Eukaryota; kingdom Metazoa; phylum Chordata; class Aves; order Rheiformes; family Rheidae; genus Rhea; species Rhea americana. Next base: position 2,132,372 of record NW_028186756.1, read on the forward strand.
CGCAATGCACCTTCTTTACTCTGTGGGATACTTAATGAAAAATAYCTCCTTTTCTAAAAATCATGTGGATAAAGTAAATGATAATGATTTGAGGGAGAGATGTTCATCGCCCCTAGGGAGGAAAACTGGGCTTCCTGRGATAGCGTTTTGTGCTTGCTGATGTGGTTTTGAGTTATTCTGGGCCAAACCAATTCTCTGTCGGTAGTTTGCCCACCGCCGCGGCAGGGACCGCGTGGGGGGCTTGGCCCCCTTTCAGGCGGTGGAGCAGGATGCGGCCCGAACCGCGAGCGAGCCCGGGCACCCGCTGCCCCGGCCGCTTCGCGCTGCCTCGTGCGTTCACTGGAGGCAGTTTCAGCCTGTGTCAATGAACGCGCTATTCTGTGTATTACAACAAAATCTGAAACGTGCAATACTTGGGTTTTGGTATCTTTTTTGTCAAATTACAGAAATGAGTGAAGCTTACTATTATTAGTATTAGTTTTCGTCTATGAATATTGTTTAAGTTGTAGGACAGTAAAAATCCTGAAGACCTCTGTGGAACAGATTCTAGGGAATTTTAGACAAATATTAAAAATAGGCAAAATTGTGTAAAATGTAGGTATATTCACATTAAATCTAAGAGTTACRTTAATCTAATTTGGGAGGAAAAATTATTTGGGCTTACCATATGGGTTGAATCTCCAATTAGCATGAATTTTGAAGAAATCTGTAGTAAGTTATTTACAATGTAGAAAAATGAAGATATGGATATATTCAAGAAAATCATAAACCATTTATGGATACAGATTTTATGGATGRGGCAAAATTTGAAAAAACGTCGATTACATATAGTTGTTCAGGAAGGTGAATGAAGCATTTTATTGTTTTCTGGCATGTTGAAGGAGATTAAACCGAAACTGAGGTGATAGGGACTAAAGCAACTGTGAAAAGTTTGTGAACTGGCTCCCAAAGGGCAAACCTGCCCCTGGTCACCCTGGTTTAGTAACTAAAAAAGAAAACCTGATGGAATTTCAGGCTGTCATAAAGAATTAACAGCTATCCCTATTAAAGCACACATTACTGCATCTCAGGGTCTCTAAAGGCTCCTTTGTCAAGGCTGGTTTATAGTCCACATAGTGTGTTAAAGAGCTTTTAGAGCCATCACGGGCGACTGGATCGGTGTGGATATTGCGAACGTGCACTAAGTCGACGTTAAAGTTCTTATGAAATTTTAATGCCAAAAAATTAAAAGCAYGAGTGCTGTAATCAGTTAATAAACAAAATATTTGAGTTTGTGACCCTGCYGTGCCAAGTGAGGATCGATGGGTGCAGCCTTGTGCTCCCTTCCACCCACCCCGCCGGTASGTGAGTATTTATACACCCAAGTACTCCCCGGGACATGGAGCACGGTGCCTTGTGTTAGCCTATTTCTGCTTTAAAGACACGCACTTAATGTCCACTCCTCATTTTTTCTTTCCGTAAGCACCGTGTTTTATGTTAAACCCGTGGGCTGGTATCGGCTGTGTGCTCTTAATTGGACGCTTACTGGCGATTTCAGTAGTGGACCTTTCTGAAATTTTGTATGTCCTTAATCCTCTTGTTTCCTTGTGTATTTTGCAGCTATTTCGTGTATCTTTTATTTCTGTGATGWGAAGAGACTGAATTAAATTCAGTGTGACACGTTTGTTCTAAAGAAAGTTGATTTTTGAGTTTCCTGTAAGAGTTTGAGTACAAGCCTGGAGTCAGACCTTGTTCTTCGTTGACTTGACCTCTAGCAGACCAGGTCTGGTTTCGGGCTTTTTAAGCTTTTCATACTCATCCGTTCTATTTATTTATTTATTTATTTTGTGGGGTGTAATAATCTGTTATGTAGCCTAATACAAACTCATTTTTTTCCTGTTATCTCTATCTCTGTCAATTCTTCATCAAACCAGAGAGTATTTTATACTTGATTCTTTCAGCTGATCTTGCGTTTCCACATAGTATCTCAGATTTTGGCACCGTATTTAGAAGTTCAAAGTCATATATATATATATATATATATATATATATATATAACACATATATATATGTGTGTGTGTGTGTATATATATATATATATACACACACACATGAGTTAAAACAGAAGGTGGTATAATGTGTGGCTACTACTGTAAATACATTGTCTTGACTTAATGCTGAAATGACGTAATAGGCTTAAAGATGATGTATATGTTTACTTAGCCTGTAGATAGATTACAAACCAAATGCCAAGACTTCACAGCACTCTAACAGAAAACAAATTTTATGGCTTCTTTTAAAGCATAGAAGGGCAAAAGGTTTGAAAGTGTAAACAGCCCATAAACTGCACTGCTAGTATGCAGAACACAGTCAATTAGCTAAAATGCCAAGTTAATTTAGAAATATAATTAGGTCTTCAAAATGGAATTGGACATATGGACAGAGGTGGAAGAAAAACTTGCATGGAAAATGTGCTTCCTAGTAGTATATTTTCTGTAGCTAGGAGGAATTATTAGGGAAGTTTTAAATACAAAATAATTGGAGAAAATGGAGACTATTACAATGTATGTAATCTTGAAGTAACAATGGCACATAGCCTTGTTAGCTTCAGAGAAGGAAATTGCTGTATTTCTGAAGTAATTGTCTGCAATGGGGGCTTTTCATGGTATTGCTAAAAATATAGAGAGATTTGATTAATTTTGGCAGGAATGGGGGCTATAGAGTATAAATAATGACACAAACTTTGTTTTAGTGAATGTATTTTTTTAACAAATARAAAGCTCTTGAACAACATCTTTAGAAAATTAATAGTAGAATTTATCTAGTTTTGTCTGTTCTCTTACAATCTGCTGCAAGAACAATACAAAGGTTGTGGTTAAGAACTCAAATTGAGCGCAGAAGCGAACAGACGTTGTTTTCCTTGAAAATCCCCTTAACTTCAGTCACAGCAGAGCTGGGCTTTGGGCTTGAGGGAAACGTGAAGTATGTCATGGTGTTTACCGCACAGTAAGCAGTTGCAACGGTTTCCATCTTTGGGACGACGCTCCTGAGCATTTGCCAATGTTTGTTGATGGAATTTTTCTAATAACCACAGGGATTGTTAAAATCATCTAGTCTGATTCATTGGAAACTGCAGACTTATCTACTGAGCCTTATCAAGTTATTTCTATCCGARGCTTAAAGTATCTTTTTTAAATCACTATTAATGGGGAATTGCTGTAGCTTTCTGTAAGATTTTCTTTGTTAACTACCCTCTCAGAAAAAATGCTTCTTTTCTTGCATTTGTCTGTTTAAATTCAAATTCTCAAACATGAAATCTTGTTCTTAGAGAATGAGGTAGGTCTTTATCAGACTGTGGCACTGTTTTGAATTACGTGCCAAACATCTCTTATCTTTAAGAAAGGTTCTTCAGTTGCAGTCCAAATGCCCAAACTGTGCAGCAAAAAGGCACTCATGGCAGCACCATTTTGCTTTAAAAAAAAAATAAAATAAACCCAAAACAGGTGGGTTTATTTTACATTTTTACAAAAAAAATCTCCAAATGCCTGAAACACTGGGGGATAATTTAGTTTTTTCCAGTCATAAAAAATACTTTCTGTAAAAGGTTGTTCTATAATGAAAGTTACCTGATGCTTTTAATGTTGCTAGTACATGACTGTTTTACAAGCACTAGAGTTTGTTTATCTGCTGCTTATACCAATGGGAATTGTGTGATAATTCTACTGTCAGTGTTGTCTTAAACTTTTATCGAAATAGTAGCCTAAAAAGTCTGCAGTTGTTAAATTTAAGAATCTTCTTAAAACATATATTTAGAATAATCTAAATCATACATAGTCATCCAGGAGAAGACCTAGTGGTTCCGAAATATTTTCTGCCCCRCAGTTTGTGTGTATGGGGTGGAGAGGAGTGGGAGGAGGAGGAATCTTCCACATCTTCGTTTCYTTCCCGAATCCTTCAGTGCTTATTGTGCTTGTTCAAGCCCTTCTCTCAGGCAATTGCTGTACTTCGTAGGTAATTTGGATG
>NW_028186756.1:2136396-2161862 GCF_003343005.1 Rhea americana
AACAAACCCATCAGGGCTTAGGTATCTTGCTTATATATCTGCTTACAATTAATTACTTTAAATAACATTCCTTACTCAGCTGAAAACTGGACTTATGGAAAAACTTTGATACTTTTTTTCCCCGTTGGGAAACCATGATATTTCAGTAAATCATTCCCCAATGTTGTTTTCAACCCTTGGTTGAAAATAGTTTGCAGGAAATATATATAATAAAAAAAAAAATACATACCTTTTTTTACAATAGTAATAAGACAAAGCCCAAACTACTTCCTGAATTCCTGCCCTCAACATTAATTCTAATGAAAACCAAGTTTGAACCATAAGATTTGYGTTTGGTTTTGCAACACAAAGGGGAATATAGGTGGTTCTAGAATTGCATATATTCCTTTATTGCAATTCACTCTAAAGCATTACTTTGGGATGCAGGAAGCTGCAAGTATTGATTGGTTTAACATAAGGGATTTCTATTACCGATTTCCTTAGTTAATGTATCTGCCTGAGAAGCTTTACTTAGAATTTCTTTTTTTAAAAAAATGCAAAAGTTTCTCAGGGGAAATAAGCATATTACAAATGTTCTGCAAGACTAAAAATATTTTAAATTCCATTTTGCCACAGTATGGTCCTGCACCTTTACACTGTTATTTGTTGTCCTCTGTCAGTGAAACCCTACTGACTATGTGGAGGTTATAAGAAAATAATATGCMTACAGGTACATAAATTGATGCAAATATATATGCCTGACTTCTAAAATTAACTATAAATTTAATTCTATAGCTTAACTTTGGTTTTGAGTTAGTTTTTTTATTTATGCCTTAAAACTGTAAACTTTKATTATTGCTTTTTTCACTAGGTTGATCATTTTTATGTTTTTATTGGTAAGCTGTAAAGATTTGCCTTGGCAGTTTCTCTTAAGCCAAGTGATCCTAGGTTGGAATTGGTTGCTACTGTGTTTTTGTGTCTTTACATACCAGAGTGCTCTTGAATTCATTAGTTGTTTGGACATAATTATTTTCTCTCCCTCTCTATAAGCCCATTTTCTTCCTCTACCCAGGAAAATCACATCAAAAGAAGTGCATCACAAAAATAAGAAACTTCAGTTAGGGCTTATTACATAACAAGAGCTTTAAAGAGATTTCTTTACCACTTYTGGGACTATAGTAAATGTTACAAGGTAGCCCAAGTTAAATAGGGGAGAGTTTTGTATCTYGGGGTTTGCTTCCACTATGAAAAATGCAAGAAGCTGCCTCTCAGTGGTAGACGGACTAATGATGCAATTTTGGTCACATGTGCTGGAACACATTGATTTGGATAACAATAATTGTTGACTTGGATAACGATAGAGCGGTTAGACTCCATTTTTTTTATTATGATGTATTTATTTGCCCATTACCTGTTTAATCTGTGTCTGAATCCTTATTTAAATAAAATGTCATTTGGAGATATTTTTCCTCAGCATTTTAGGCTTCATTTAAACTTCTGATGTGGTACAATCCAAAAAAGGAATGTTAAAGGTCTAATTTGACCTGAGGGGGGAGAGACTGTCCATCTTCTATAAGAGAGTTTACAATATGGGAAGTTTACCAGGAAAAAAGCGCAAATATTTACCTTTATATGGAGATGTGGAATGCTGAAATATTAGAAAACTTTTCTAATAAGCTAATGCCTGCTGTTTTCTCAGTAGAAACCTTTCTTGGATAAGAAACACTAAAGTCTTCAAGGACAACGGATTGATAAGGCTGTGTTTTTACAGAGATTAAACTGTTCTTGCATTGTGGCAAATATTCTAGGCATAAGCAAGACTCKTACCGGAAACAGTTTCTTTAAGTATATTTGATCTTCAACAGACACTTGAAAAATTACACACAAAAAAATCAGTTTTAACTAATTTTCCTTGGTAGTTTGTAATCTTTACATTCTCCTTCCCAAACRGAACTGTACATCCTGTTTTTTGGCTGGGGAATGATACCGAGCTGCGGGTAGCTTTCAGAACAGGTAGCAGTGGATAAAACACTGGATGAAATCGACTTCAATCAGAAGTCAGTGTCAAACTCATGTTGACTTAGTAGTGCTGAAATTTCACTTGCGAGCTATACTATATACGGTAGACTTGCTCCACAGTTAATGCACCAAATCGGATTTGTGTTGGATTTGGACTGAGTGGCCCTCTGTGCATCTGTCATAAAATGTTCCGTAGTATGGGAAGAGCACTGAGAGGAAGCACAATATGTGCCTTTAACAGGAGAGATAGTGTCAAAACTGTAGAATACTTTTTCAGACAAATAGCTAATGCATTTAGTGTTGATCTTCAGTTTATTTGTACCATAAAAATGACCAGAGGCTTCAATGGCAGTGGCTGCTTGGTTGTGAAAGTGCAGTGCAAAGCTACGAAGAAGTCATATCTGYGTCTAATAGATTGCAATTTAAAATACGAGAGTCGTATATGGCCAGGGTAGCACCTATAAAAATGAATCTGATCTGTTGTTTGTGTCTTGTTAAGTCTTTCTGTGTCGTCTTGCTCACTCCAGTTGTTTCAGTCAGTTTTCTCCATGGTTGGAGCCAGTGCAAGTGCGTGCTCAGTAAGAGGAGAAGGAAGGAGGCCAGGCAGATGCTGGTGATCTTTGTCTTGTTGCTTGTTCTATAGCACTTTCTTCAGAACCTCTCCCTGGGGTGGAATAACCACGCAGCAGTGTGTGCCACACAGTGTATGTACCGCTACACGTATACACTAAATACCATATACAGACTGGGAACTGCCAGAGTAGAAACATTTTCTAGGAGTCCGGGTGGACAAGATTATCATACATACRTATTTGCTGCAATATGCGCTGGCAGCGAAGAGTGCCTACCGTATATTGGACTGTATGCCCAGAATGTATAGCAAAAACGTAGCCAGCAGGTTGAGAAGAATRGTGGTTCCTCTTCATATGGCACACTGAGGCCACATCTGGAGTACTGTATCTTTGGGGAGTATGAAAAGATGCTCCCATACTAGAGTAAGCCTAGTGGTGGACCACTTAGATGGTGGGAGGCTGGAGCACATGGTATATGAGGAGAGGCTGAGGGAACTAGGTTTGTTCAGTCTGGAGAAGAGCAGATAAAGGGGAAATCCTACTGCCATCTGCAGCTGCCTAATGGGAAGGTGCAGAGGGGGACAGCCAGACTGCTCAAATGCCCCTTACTGGGTATTTGGGCTTGGATTTTTTTTTTTTTTTAACCAAAACCACCTGTTACTTAGTATCATTGGTATGGAACAATAACTGATGCAGAGTTTACTTACAGCTCCCTTGCAATGAGAATTTCTCTGCTCTGTGGCAGCTGGGTTCAGGACTCGAGATACTGAGATTGCCAGGTATGGTTTTGCTGATGTTGGGGCTAGACTGATGCTGGATGTTCTAGTCACACAACTACACAAATTTTGGAGAGATGGAATCCAGCAGATCCAATCTTTCAGAAAAGATAACCGTCCACCAATGTTTTACACAGCATCTCTTTGAGCAGATGGAAGTGCTGCCACCAGTTAAACAGAAGAAAAGCTCTCCAGGTGACTGAAGGTCTCTCTCCAAATCGAGTTACTATTTTCTGCTTTTTTGATCTTGCTTTTTAATTCTGTGCATCTTTGCAAAATGCAGTAACATAAAGGCATTACCCATGGCACCAGTCTAAGATGACCCCTGCCATATGTAAAACTCCTGCATTTATTTGCTTACTATGATGTGGCAGAAGTACTGAAAACTTTTGATCATTCTTCAAGTAATGTGCAGCTAATCACACTGTGCTTCTCATAAGTTTAAGCTTAATAATAAGATGGATGGTCATATTTAATTTTCAGTTGTCTATCTTGTGAAAATAAATTATTAGAAGTTTAATAAGATAGCTGAAAGATGAATAAGRAATAGCAGTTCGGTAATGTGGTGTTGCTAGAAGATGTTTTCAGAAGCAAATGTTTGTATTTGCCAGAAATCACAATCCAAGTAACATTCGCAGCAGGGTGTCATAAGATTTTCAGCCAGAACGGTTTGGGAGTACATCGTTTCAGGCTATTTATTCAAGAAGCGAGAATAGAAGGAATTCTCCAATGGGATTGAAAAAGTTGCATAATAATACCATAAAGCATTAGCTTAACAGTTGGAAATAACACTTATGAACCACTGTAAGTTGAGTTCTCGTGGGTTTAATATTTTCACAGCCTCATAAATCCAATAGATACATAATTTCTTTATTAAGTCAGAAATTGTATTTGTTTTTGGAAGCTATCAACAATGGTGCCCTGAAATAAATGAATTCTTCATTGTAAACAAATYTGCACATAGAGGATTATCCTAGTGTCTCTTATGGGTAAATGATCAAATATTCTCCTTTGAAATTCAGTGTAAAAAGAAACAAATGCCACTTTAGAATAAGTACAAATGTGTGCATTAACATAAAATTAATTCTATGTATTAATTGTCTGCGTCACAGGGATTTTGGATCTTTATACAGATATTTTTTTCCACTGCAGAACTCCAGTCTCTTATGTTGGACCTAGGCTCTTTTCCTGCAAAGTGTCTGGCACGCTCTGCCCTTTAGGCACTGAAAGAATTCAGTGTGATGCTGAAACCTAATAATAACCACGGGACTCTGGCGGACTCGGGGGAAAGCTGAGCAAAGCCACTGGCTTAGTTGATTCCTACAGGGGTATTGTTGCATTTTCCAAGCTCTAGTTCACGCCCTTATTTAAGTTCTTTTTTCTGGGTTTGTTTTGGTGAACCTTAAGTTATGAGAAGTAAAAAGCAGGTTTAGTACTATAGTAACATCCATTGTAGGTTACATGAAAATTTCAGTTTTGCTATGTTTAGTTTAAGATGGAGACACGTTTTTCCCAAGAGATGCCGGAGAGGCAGGGCTCATAGATCTCAATATTGGAGAGCTCATATGGTGAAGGAAAGATCTCTGCAGAGATGATAGCTGGTAAGGAATAAGCTGAGTAAGGACCAAGGGAAATAAAGGACAGAGACGTGGGAGAGCAAAGGAAGCAGAGTGCTTGAACAAGGCCTTAAGCATCAACCTGAAGCGAAAGAAAGGCCGAGGAGACCCGGTGAGAGGAAGGGAGTGCAGGGCTGAGGCAAGAGCGTAAGGGRAAGGTGCAGATGTGAGGCTTTTGGATTTGGACAATAAAACTCAGCAGAACTTTCTCTTGACTGCAAAGGTGGTGTTCACTGGTTTTCCTGTGCAGTTATTGTAGCTGACTCTCRCATCAGAAGAAACTCCTTCAGGAGCACGTGAAGTGATTTTGACATGTATAAAGCTAAGTAAGGTCTTAAAGGAGCTTGGAGGTTGTGTGCCAGTGTGCTCTCGAGCTCTAGTGTACTATGGGTTAATTAAAACCTGATTAGTTCACGAGATGATTAGTGTAGAGGAGAGAGATCTTCTAAAYTACTGAATGCTGGAAAAAAATGGAGCCTAATGGACCAAAATGATTTTTTTTTTTTGCCTTCTCTAAGTTTCARAAATTTTTCCTAGCTCAAATTCTACGTGTGACGCATGCAGCTCCTGTGAGGGCAGTGAGCAGCGTGAAGAGGGTCCCTGGCCGTCTCCCGAGCCGAGCCGCGGGCGCGTGCCAGCGCTCGGGGCTCTCGTTCTCTTTCAGGGCTTCCCTGCGCAAAAACAAAGGGGTTACTTGGAAATATTTTCAGTACAGAGCAAATAAGACACRTCACATTTGTAAATGGTTGGAAGGCATTCAGAGAGAAAAAGGATCAGAAATAACATACTTACATTACGTATGACGATTTCCTTCAACCAAGTGATTGCGTTCAGAGCTGTCCTTATGTTTTATGTTTGATCAAATGGAACGTTTTGTGTCAAATATATTTTTTCTTTTTGTGTGAGGCAAAACTGACACGTCACAGATTTGATTTCTTCCAAACTTAATATTGTGGTGTTTATATTTAGATGCAAAACCAATAAAGCAATGGTGGACCGAGCTTTACCTAATTACTAGTCATGTAAGAAAACTTGGGGGGCATCCAGAGTTAGCGAATTAATCAGCCTCGGTGCATTGAATTTCACCTCGTAAAATGTGAGTTAGTCTGCGAGCTAGCAAACCTCACGGCAGTCCTCGGTCTTGGTTCCGAGTTGTCAGGTGGCCGTAGCTCCCGACGCGGGGCTGGAGCAGCTCGGCAGCCGCGGGGGCCGCGCGGTGTCACGCTGAGGTCTGCTGCGTGCCCGCAGCGCCCGGACGCGGGAGCGGACGCGGGCTTGTGGCTGCCCCTCCGCTTTTCTTTGCCCTCCTCGGCTGGGCTTTCGCAGTTCAGAGGCCTGCGAGCTGCTGAACTTCACCCACAGCAGAATACAGCTGGAAATGCTAACAAGGAAAAGCTAATTTGAAAGATGCATTTTTAAGGCCGTCATCTGGTAAATTGAAACTGAGCGTAGCGTTTAGTCATGGTTCATAAAGACGAAGTCTGACGAGGGAGCTGTTTATCTTCAGCAAATACAGCAAACACGCACAAAATCTAAAGCAGTTRCCCAAGCTTCAAGCAGAAAGAGCCTCTTGTACAGCTTAAAATCACAGGGAGGATTTTCAGTCTCCTTAAAATTTTGAGCAGAGCCGTATGCGGCCTTTTAAATGAACCCAGAATTTGATCTTTAAGGTCAAAGCACACCAGCCGCTGTCCTGACTCCCGYTGAACTTCGGTAAATTTGGGTCTGGTCAGAATCGGTACTTAATCGAATTCCAGTATATGGTGAAGTGACTTAATACYGTTTTTGTTTAAAACACCAAGATGTCCGTCCTACGTAATAAAGTAGACCTGACTTGAATGCAAGTCACCAAGGAAGGTAACTTCTCTTAAGGTGATTTTCTGTTAGCAAATGCATCTGAAAGGTTTTGGGGAGGGATAAACTTTAGGAGCAGCTGTTTGTGGTCTGCGTAGCATCCATTAAAATAAATAGCTACATGAAATAGTAATTACCTACACGTGAATGAACAAATTACCCATCTGTGTCACTTAACCTGAYTAGCTCTTGCCAAAGGTTACCTGAATGAAGGAAAATAAATATCTCTATTGAGCATTCATCATATTTATTTTTARGTGTAGAAGTATAATTTTTTATTTTTTATTTTTTTCTTAAAATAAGCAGAGTGTGTTTATAAAAGACTTAGAGTTTGACCTTTCTTCAAGGGGCAAGGATGTTTCTCAGCTACCATAGTCTTTAAATTACGTGAACCACAGTCACCCCTACAACATCTTACATCCTACTAGTTAAGGTAATAATGTTATCTAAAGGCTTTGACAATTGGATTYTTAACGTGTTCCCTTACTCTTTATCTGAAACTTGTTTCTTTCTTTCAGGCAAGTGTAACACTAAAAAGCTGTGTCAACCTCAGTTATGAATTTCAYGCAATATTTTATGATATAAATGTCCCATCATGAAAACAAAGAGGGAGAAAAGATTTAAACATTGATGCTGTCTAGATTAATTGCATATCGTTTTTAACAACACTTTTGAAATATGCAGCATTGCATGTTGCTAGATAGCAGTATTCAGCTGTCCTATAAATTACAGAGTTAATGTTGTACCGTTCTTTTCTGGTTAGAGATTTTTGCTTACATTAAGCCCTTCAGTATGTATCAGATAGCACAGGCTGCTACTTGAGTGCCTTGACCRAGGCCTGCTTGATTGTTTTTTGTGTGTGTTTAATTCAGATGATGATGAGGAAAAGCACTAATCCTATCTGATCAGGAGTATAAGGTTTCTAAAGAAGCTTTATTTAAAGTTTAAATCTTGCTTAATTATTGAGTTGAAATTTTATTACTTCTGGTTCTTTTCAGCTAGTGTGTTCTGACTTCGCACTGGCAACATCCTGAGGTATAATTTGTGCTTTCTTTGGAAAAGAGTTCCCATGTGAATTTTAGAGTGATATGGGAAAGATATTTTGTTCTTTTSGAATTTGAGGAACACTGTTCAATCTAAAGTGACTTGGCACCTTGAAATACGTAGTCCTTAATTAACAAGGTAATGCTTCACTGAAGCTGCAGTTACATATTAATGAAATTAATAGAGCTATCTAAGCTAGTTAGCTTTATGAAACAGAAGGTACATTTTCTACAAATCACCACATTTTAAACRTAAAATATAAGAAATCCACATTAGGTTAGTTATTATTCATGAGCATAACTGTCTCTAAATTAAAATTAGAAGTCAGGCACATAAATATTGAATTTTCTGTGTGGAGCCCTGCTTTATCAGGGGATTATGAAGATAATAGTGGTTTGGTGTTCATTTCCCTAACCTTGCATTCTTGGGAATCGTTACCAGCTCCTTTGATAACATCTGTATCTGATACTGTGGAGGTATCTCAGATGCCCTAGGGCACTTCCATTGGTAATAGGCCCTCACGCTTGGGCAGCAGAGTGCAGCCTGATATGGTGAAGACAAGATAGAATTGGCGCCAGCAGAATATAAGTGCTGAGCTGCTGTTGGAGCCACTTGGTGTGGGGTTCTGATTAAAAYGAACACTAACCACAGCCCTATCTTTTTAGTTTGAGCTAGCATTACTCAGAGCTGATGCTGCAGCCTGATGTTAGTCCAAGCAGAAGGAACCACGTGGAGGAGTTGCTGCAAYGCAATGTCTGGCAAAAGCACATGGGCAGGAGACAGAATTGTCTTATAACTTTATTTAACGTACCGTAGAGATCTGAATTTTCTCTACTTAATTATTTTTCTCTACTTAATTAGTTTTCTAACAAAACAATGTTACAACTTGGAAATCTTTAGTGTCCTTTGATGCTCTCAAGAAAGACTGGGATGTCTCCAGTTCAAAATTATTGCCAGCCTGCAGTCCCATCATAGTGGAGCTGAGGAGCTTGTTCCTTGGTGGTTTTAATGTAGCTATAAGATAGGGAAGAAAAACACCTGATATTACTTTCAAATACATATCACGTGTTTAGAAAAAAGTACTCATTGTGCAAAGAATAAACTTACTAGGTTGTAAAAGGACCTCCATATGTTACCCTTTACGTTTTCAGATTGTCATGCATAGCAGTAGCAAATGTTTGGAAATCCTTAGGTTTATGATTCATGTCCTCCCTACAGYGGCTCTACCTTGATGTTTTCCAGCATTCCTCATTTTTCTAAATTGTCCATCTGGCATTTGCACAGCCTGATGGCTGCATAGTTCAGATCTTTCTGTTTAGCTCACTATTTGAACAAGGTTGGTAATGTAAGTAAAGGTTGGTAATGGTAATATACGCTGTTACACTGATAATATATACAAAAAGTATGWTGTTCTTAGTTGTTGAAACTAGGAAGCTTTGCAAGTTGTAGGTTATATCTAATTTGCAATGAGATTTGGGATGATGATTGGCTACGGTGCTTTAGTAGTCTTCCCATTTCAGTGWCAGGGATCGGATCTGGAAAACTTGCACTGTACTTTGAAATGGGAATGTGGAATGGAGGAGGGGGATAGAGTGAGAAGAATAGAGCAGAAACAGTATTTTGTGGCTTTAATGAAAGCCAGTCTGTTATAAGATGGGCACTAGTGCAGCCAACAACAATACCTTTTTTATTGTTTTGAAAGTTATGGACGTTTTTCCTTAAYGTGATGTTGCAAGTGTCTCAGTTCATCATACCTTCAGAATCCCATGYGATAGTAAACCAGTACTGTGAAAATAGACGACAACTTCCTAAGGTGTATGTGGGCTGTTTTGCATATTGATAAAGACAAATTAATGTTAGCCACTGGTAGCTGCAAAATGATGACCAATTAGATAACCAAACAACAAAATACCTAAATGAGGAGAATACTTAATTTCTTTCTTTCTTTCTTTCTTTTTTTTTAAGCTTAGTTTGTAAGCCTCAAACGTATTAAGGACATCTGTGCTTCTGGACTAGTTCCTGCTCTGCTACAAATAAAGCATAGAAATGTAACTGGCTGAAAACCTAGCAGTGCCCTGCAGATTATTATTATTTTTTTTTAATCCTCAGTTGCTACCCACCTCTGCGATGCCCAGGGAAATGCCCGCCTGCCAGCGGGGTGCAGGGGCTCCCGGCAAGCACGAGGAACCTCTGCTGCTTGGGCTGCTGTTCGTTGATCTGAACTTGCCCTTGTAGGCGGCGATGGCAGCCTGGCCCCGGCGTGTACTGTCGGGGTAAGTACCTGTCACCCTGGCAAGTCGTCTAACTAGCGGCTAGATACTAACGAGGTGCTGAATGCYGGTCGGTTGGAGGGAATCATCTGGCACTCGTGCTCCCGGACGCTGAGCTGGCAAGTGCCATTACGAAATGGAAGAGCGTTCGGAGAAAGTGGATGTGGAGGTGGATTGTAATCTGCAGGCTCTTAAGGGTATTAGTCTGCTTTTATGTAGCTGTAGAAAGTTCTGCTTGAGCTTAATCCATACTTCCCTTTTACATGTCTAATGGCTCGCGYGGATCTATCATCTGCCTTAAGAGTTTGAACGTGCTACAGTTAAAAACTAAGGCACTTAAGCCATGTCCTTTTTCGTCTAGGTAGAAGACCATGATGTAATTGTGATTGCGCAGCAACTGATTTCTTGCTTTTTCAAAAAGACTACAAGGGAAAATTTATGTCCAGCTGTTTTGTTTTGGGCAAATATGTCTTTGTTAAGCTGCATAGGAAACAACAGGAAGGGATTTAGCTAATTTTTCAGAATATGTGCRGATTAAAAGATTGTGTCTGCTGGTATCGTGTATATGCTTGATTATTATAGATGCATTTATAGATAAAAGGAACAAATGGAAAAGGAAAAAGCTAGATGTCAAAAATATTTGGATGTGATAAAGTTATAAGCATCCTGTAGTATATTGTAGGGAAAATGAAAATTTTAATTGCATCTCCATGAGATGGAAATAATGCTTCTATTGCTAGTGAGATATTTTTCATGGGGAAAATTGTCTTTGCCTGCTCTCTTTATGTTAAATTRTATGTAAAAAAAAATTATTGAAATACATATAGAGATGACAGTGTGAGGAGTGAAAGATTTTTAGTAATTGCGTCTGTTGCGGGAATGAGCAAGCAGGTTACAGGAGGGTGGCTCTGACCTGCACCCTCCTTTGCTAACTGAAATAACACAGTACATCCATCTTCCGTACGCTGCAGAACTGTATGTTGTAAGGATTTTTCTCAGTATCCCACTGCTAAAGCTTTCCATGTTATACACAGGTGTGTTTTGGAAGGAGGAGAGGAGAGGGGATGGTTTGTGCGAGTTCACTGGAGGAGTGACTCTTTCCCTCTTGCAAATGCTGCTAATGACCCTTTATCCTAATTCTGGAGCTGTGAAAATTGACACGAGTTCATCAGCCCATGTTTCTTCTGTAGATAACCAAGCGTTTTCTAGCCGGTCCCTTGCACCCTGTATCTTCCTATCTTAGTGCATTTTTTTTGTGCTTAGACAAATAAATTGTGGAAAAACAGTAGGCAGTCCTCACTYGTAGGGCATATCAAGGACCAGAACTTCAGCTATAGCTCACGAATCAGAGTCTGACGTTCTGCATGTAGCAGTGAGAGGAACACGTCTCAGTAACGTGCCTTAGGACAACGGAYGATTTGTCCGCTTTTCTCGGGTAGTATTTTTTGTGATAGAAGTCAGGGCAGAAAGAAAAGTAGTCTTACTGACAACCACCCCATAGTATTCAGAAAGTACAGCAAACTTGTGTCCTCTCTTCAAAAGCAAGAGGGAAAACGCAGGATGTTTGCTGGCTATCACGCTTTCTCTCTCCACAGCTATTCACTGGCATTTAAGTGACCTCTTAAATGTAACACTGCAAGTACATGTAAAATAAAGAGCTGGCACTGCGACAATTTCACTGCATCCAATTGGCTTAAATTGTTAAATCTGATATTAGAAGATGAACCCAAAGCAGAATTTGTTATGAAGACCTTTTTTCCAGCTTTTCTTCTTTGTTGCCTCATACTTATTTATTTATTTTATTTTTTTAAGAGAATTAGAAACTGGACCTAACTGTGAATTTTTGTTAGTGCCCTCAGGTGACTGAACTTTGAAGTGAAGCTTCAAAGCCTGCATCTAAATTTTCACAGGCTCACCTCTAATATTGCTGCTTTTCGTGTAGCTATTTACATTAGGGCTACAGGGGACGCAAATGGAGTTGTAAGGGAGGCTCTTGGGGAACTAGCACCTGGCACGACTGCTTCATGTAATAAGACATGACAGCTGACCACAGGGAGAAGGAGAGGGCTTGGCTGGAGCAGGATGAAACACGGAGACAAATGGGATCACCAGATCACTGAGCAGTCATGGAGGAGGAAAGTGAAATGTTTTCCCCTCTAAGTCATTCAATATTCTGATTTTTTTTCCCCCACCTCTTATTTTTAAGCCTCTTTGGCAGATGACAACTTGTCTGCATTAGACACTTGCTCACCAGTTAGGACTGCTGTTTTTGCACTGCAGTATGAGTGTTGCGAGGAGACATCCATGCCTCTGGTACTTGCAGGGCTCTGGGCTGGAGGCGCTGGGGCCGTGGCGTGCCCCCTCCCCGGCTGGAGGCAGCCCCGGAGGCCCCTCGGCAGCTGTGGCCCCGGTGCCCCGCCGCGAGCGTGCAGCTGCGTCGGAGACGGCGCCCGGGCAGGCTCCTCGGCCGCGGCTCTGCTCCTTGCTCGTGGTGGGGCCGGACAACGCAGGACCCCAAGGCGTCGTTGCGTTGATACGTTGGTTGACGCGGCAGCCTCTGTGTGGGCCACCTCGGGACGAAGGGCCCTTGTGCAGCTGCACCCTGCCTTACCTTCAAGACACGTTATGTCTTGACTGCRGTTTAGTTTCCTGGGATAAAAGTGTTTTCTTATTAAAGAATTTGTCTCAAACCTTATCTGATGGCTGAGTGGAGAACCCCAAAGTAAATTAGCCATTTGTGCAGGGTCCTGGGAGGAGAGGATGACTCTCACATTCGTTTGGAAGAAATTATTTTTCACCATTCCTTTGTGGTTTTGCTTTTTAAAATCCCGAACTAGGAAACCTCCTAAGGAATCTCAGCTGCTGAGCTGAGGAAGATGGGGGTGGGCAGCCATGGAGGGACTAAGTCTAGGACACCCTTTCTGCCATTTGTACAAAAAGAGAAAATGAAGGAAAAGTTGTGAAATGACACGTGTGATTAACTTGTGATGATCTTATACGTAAAACTGGTACTTTGTATTTCAGAGGAGTCACTTCCAAAAAATAGTAGTAAATCAAATGCTGATATGCTGGTATATAAACCTTTCACCCAGATTCGTGGAGAGATGTTTTGAAGAYAAGACTAGCACAGAAAGGCACTGAYTCCTGAGTGATGCTGGGTACGAAAAGGTAGCCCATCAAACTAGGTGTTCGTGAGCTCATGAACCAATAACGAACTAATGTTTTGGTACGTGGCACCGTTGCATATAGCCTTGGGACAGGTCTGGACAAGAAAAAGCTGTTGAAAGCAGCAAGGTTTGTTGTCTTCTAGAAATATTATTTGGTGAAATTCACTGGAACTATAGATACTCAAATAGACTCTTGAAATTTCTCTTTCCAAGGCTAGTTGTGGAATTGGAAAGAAGGATTTGAATTAGAAGTTAGAATTAAAGTTAGATCAAATAACTCTAGAAATATCRTTAATTTGTTCCCTTCTGGAACTCCAACCAGCAGTATCCTGTAATTTCACCTCTGTTTGGCAGTGTGACTTGAAGTGGCAAATGCAGCTTTTCTACACGAGATGCAAAGCCCTTTGCAGTAAATTATATCTCCACCTGTAGGCTTACACTCTGCGTTCTGTTCAGCTCTTGAATGCTAAAGCTCGCGTACACGCTGTGCATTTACAATTTTCACATAATACCYTTCTGAAGACAATTAACTTGTACATATTTCTATTTACTCTCTTGTATACAGCTCTGGGCTTCAGAAAATTTTTTGTAGAAAACAGACACACAAATTAGACTCATGCAATCTACTGAGGCATCATGGAAAATACAGCTTCTCTTCTGTTGTAAGCAAAATGTGTTGTGGGGGGGGAGATGACCTTCGGAGATAAGGCTGAAACGAAGCAAAAATGCATTCGCTTCCTATTTCACGTTGAGGGCTGATTTTTATCAGAGCACTTGGATGCATTTGGAAATGGAATTTAAGGACAGGGATGGACCTTCGGTGTACCTGCGTGAGCTAAACATTATCTGGCCAATTATTCTTCTTCTGCTTGTCATCTACAGTTCTTTGAGGTTAAAGCTTACCTTTGTAGTCTGCAATAGGTGTTTCTGTATGTGTAAATACAATATCTTTTAAAAACTGAATGCTTTGAATCTTTTTAAAGTGTTTATTTTTATGCATATATGAAAAAAATATATTTCAGTCTGTTTTATTTCCACAGTGAGCAAACTCTTTAGTTTTTTATTTATTGTTTACGAAATCAGGTTCCTGCTGTCCCACAATACTGGCTTGAGGACTTGTGCACAGAGTCATTTGTAGTCAGGATTAAAACCAAGCTGGCTCTATTGCTGCGGAGCAGAGCAGAGGTGTGTTTAACTCGAGCAGCCTTCCCCCCACTGCAAATTGCGCTGCCTCGTGAGCTTATGGTCTTATTGGCAGATACATCTGCCCYTACAGCTGGGCCACTAGCTAAAACTAATATAGGATTGAGCACCTGACAGATCGTGCTGTAGGATTGATCACCAAGGATCAATGTGCTGGCTCTGATAATGTGCRTTTTTGTCGGGGGTGCGTGCGTGTGAGACTTGGTCTTCTACTAGCTGTTGTGTTGCTATTCTGTTGTTTTTGTAGGGAACAAGATCTTGAACACCTGAGGGGGCTTAAAGGAAAAGTCTGTTTTTCCCCAGAATTGCATGAAATATAATTCCAGCTCTTTGTAATGCATTTAATTAACAGTAGTTAGTTTACCTGGTAGTATTGATCTGTCTTCGCCATGTACAGGCTGATATCAAACCCAGAGGTCCTCTGCTGGAACCTCATTTCAAAGTAAGAGTGGCAGGTAATGCTAGATCTATGTATCATCAAAATTTGTTCTTTTGTAACTTTTAGGGTTCTTAGGTTCTTACCTCAGTTGCCACCTATTGGAAGGCTACTTTTTTTCTCTGAACTCTTGCTACTGTAAATTCACATCTAATATAACCATTTGATTATTTGTGGTTTTTCTTTGTGACAAAAATATGATACCAGTTAATTCMTGTGGTCATGTAGGTATTAGCCAATGTAAAATATTTGGTAACTCCAGTTTCTGTAGTTGGTGTTACAAAGGGCTTTAATATGCCTTATGCAATGATGCCTTAGGCAAATATGGAAGATGATGAGTCACCGATTTGTCGCGTTTCTCAAGATGTGGCTCCCCCAATTCAAGTTATTTATAATGGAAATAGCAGTATGGTATCTCATATATAGCTTTTCTGAGGATCTGGCCATCCAAAATCTCTAACTAGACAGAAAAAAAAATAGTAGGAAGTAAGAAGAGTGAATGATCCTTATGTGCTTGCTGCTACTCATCATTTTTGTGACTTAGTTTCATGCAGGATTTAGGAAGTGATCTGTCTCGAAAGAAGCTGATCTCTTCTGCTGTGTGCCATATAAAAGTCTTACTTTTTTCATTGCTTTCCAGGCTTTGATTTGCTTTKGATTCTCATGACTGCTGAGTTTTTTTGATGGTTAGGGAGGATGTATCCATGCCAAGTAATATGCTGGCTTCTGTAATTTTGGCATTGCTGAAGTTAGTGTAACTTTAGTCTGTGAGCCTACATTAGTATTGAAAGATGGAGGCTTCTGAAGGCCTGTTAGTGCAAGCTTTCCCAGCTCTGCTCTGCAGACTTGGCGGGCTCGGCAGGTGGTCCCCTGTCGGACCCAGGGACAGGAGGGGACCTGAAGGTCTGAATCAGTGCCAGAAGCRTTAGATGGCTCAGGAGGGGTTCTTGGAAATTTGTTAGTGACTGGCATGTTAACAATAATAGTTAATTGCCCAGTAGTAATCGGGAGCCTTTGGGGACCACTAAACTTCAATGGTTTTCTGGAACTGTCCAAGTGTTAGCTGGTTTTGTTTTACTTGATCTGTTCACATATACAGAAYAATTAGAGAGGACAGCGTTCTTCTACTAGTGCCAAAGGGGTGGCCTGCAGGTTTCCAAGCAAGCAGTGCTTCCTTGCATACAAACTGGCTCCATGCTATTGTTTGCATCCTTTTTTCTTTAAAATGATGTGCTTGTTCAACATGGACATCTACACAGCTGACTGCAGAAATATCTTCTATGTGACTACTGTTGTCTTTGTCTCTAAAGCAATAAAATATTTTCAATCAATTTTGGTTTTGAAGGGGAGCACAGGAACTAGTTTCTTTGAATTTTTTTGTTTTGGCATGAAACTTTAGTGTTTTTCRTTTTCCCTCATCTCCTCTGCTCCAAAATCCACCTCATATTTCAGAGACCAGGAGGGAGTGTGATGGGGCGTCACATGCGGTCACATCAGTCACATTGGCAGCCATTACTGACACTGCTTAATGCAAGCTGACTGATGTAATCAGACGTGATGCCTCTCACAGTACCATGTCACCCTGAGAAATCTAAAATGACACAGGTTTCCGAAAAACTCACTTAAGGGTTGTTTTAGGAAACAAATAATAACCCGGGGCGTTGTGTCTAGAGATGTGTGCCTAAGACAAGCAGGGTACTTCTGACCACAGCAAGACCACTGTGCTAAATTCATTTCTTTAGGCCATATARGTTTTTTTCAGTGTACTTGAACCTCATTTATAAAAGAGTTGATATACTTTTGTAATATTGATTTCTTTTTTTGTTCTGCATTGAAAGCATAGTGACTTGCATGTCCCAAATTGATTACAAGTGCCT
Organism: Rhea americana; assembly: GCF_003343005.1. Classification (NCBI taxonomy): domain Eukaryota; kingdom Metazoa; phylum Chordata; class Aves; order Rheiformes; family Rheidae; genus Rhea; species Rhea americana. The sequence goes on from NW_028186756.1 coordinate 2,153,210, forward strand.
TCTTTTTTTGGGATACCCAACTTATGGTCTCTTCAGGGGTCTRCTTCCAGGGAACTCATCTGAGAGATCACTTTTGGCACTCAAAAGTTGTGATACTCAAAACTCTTAGTCACAAGAAGTATATTTAAAATGAATTGAAATATGGAAGGTACTGTGTAGCATTGAACTAATGGTTTCTTATGTTGTTTGATTCTATTTATGAGTGTATTTTGCTCTTACTACAGCCACTAAGCTGTGAAAGAAACATCTCAGTTGTAAATAAAGCTTGGATTCATGCCTAGTATTGTCTTGATGCATACTCAGAACAGGGATTATTTTTCTTACCATTAGAGGTAAGAGTCCAGCTTTGACCTGCCCATCTGGATCTGGTTGTTTCCCGTGTTTATGGGAATACAGTGATCCGAGGCTCAGCCATTATAGCTGTCCTCATCTCTAAACCAGGGAAGGTGGAACCGAAGGTGCGCTGAGGTCAGCTGCAAGCCGCCCATTTACTTCAGCAGGGCAGAGTCAGACCCRCTGAGTGCAGTTTGGATATTGACTGAATTTGAAGTTGTTTGAAGAAAATTGTCCAACTTGTTAAAGTGACAATTGCATTAGACATACTACTTGAACTGGCTCTGCAGTATGCTCAGCCTGTGAGAAACCACCTCGTTTTTATTGTCCAGGAAAGCAAAAACTGAAAATTCCACTGAAAGACGGAGGCTGATCATCAGATGCAGTAAGGGAAACGGTTATACTGAAAAAATYATTATACTTGCTGTGTAGTCTCCCTGAGTTTTATATCTGATTTTCTCTCTTACTGAATTTATTGTTTTAAACATTTACATGTGTGTTGGTTTGGGTCATGTTTTTGTATACAGTGCCAAGTACAGTGCTGCCCCAATCTTGATTTGGGATCCATATGACTGAAGTCTAATAAATGCTAATTTTGCTCTGAATTCAGAATCAGTTCTATCAGACAGCATCAAACTTACGGACAAGGTCATAACTGCAGCAGACTTTTAACAGGTTGAATGTACATGCAACTATCAGAATTATTTCTAAAATAGAAACTTTATCTGTAGTTCTGTTTCTACCTCCAGAATTATCTTTTCATCTATTCTTAAAACTGYTTTTCTAACTTGAAAAAAAAAAAATAAGTGAAAATGAATGCAAGTAATTGGTGTTTAAAAAAAAAACCCCAGGAAAACAAATGTGTTTCTGTGTTTGCGTGTCTGTCACCAGCATTTTAATGATCACTTTACAACTTTACTGTCTCTGAAGTTAGCTCCATTTCAGCTTCCCCTGCTTAATTTGCATTTAGCATTATTTTGCTATTTTGGGAAGTATTGATTTAGAAAGTAGTAAGAGTTTTTATATAGTATTTCTGCAAAATGTAAGACTGAGCATCTAATTATGCAGTATAGGAATCCACTAACACCTCAGCAAAAATGCTAGTCATTATAAAGATATCTTGGCCTGATATATACAATATATGTAATATATGTAATATATGTAATAGTCCTGGAGGAAGTCATTGCATGTGTAAGAATGGTAGCTTGAGGTCGAGTGTGCCAAAGCTGCTGGGTCTCAGGGCAGCGGTGGCTGAACGTGCAAGGCCAGAGCAGCCTGGCACCTGGGCACAGAGATTTCAGCAATAGGATGCTGCATCTTCATATCAACCTTCCTTGAACTTTTTCACCTCGTACCTGGATGGTAATGGCATCATCAAAGATGTTACACCTCAGAGAAATAAGCTGAACTCTTGAGAGAAAATTTCCTATTTACGGATTTGTATTTCCTAATAATAAAGAAAAATTGGGCAGTACAAGGTATCCATGCAGGACTGTGGGCAAACAGAGGAGCTCAGAGTGGTCCTGTGCATCGAGCAACACTCGCCTGTGAAGTCTTGGTCCGTTACAGTGCCTGGGAACTGGCTGGACATGGTTCCCTCCCTGCGTACTTGTCCCCGCTCAAGGAGGGGAGCGTTGCTTGCCTGGCTACCCGTCACCTGCTGAAAACAGCCTTGGGAAGGCAGTTTAGTCGTGTGCTTTGGGCCAGCCAGGTGACCCAGAGGCTGCAGTACGGGAGTCGCCTGCTCTCTCACCCATGACAGTCCAGTGCGACTGAGAAAGAGCAACTGGGTTGTAGTGTTTGATGGGCATCACARTTCAGTTCTGGTTAAGTAAACTTGTGTATTTAGTGATGTGGCATGTGAAAAAATTATTTTCCTTTTTTTTAAGGTGGATTATACAGTGGTAGCAGGTGGAATACTTAGTATGCTATGTAATTTTAGGTGAAAATTAACATAAATAGACAAGGCACCCCATGGTGTCACTGTTTAATTGGTTTTCTGTGTAGAATCACACCGTAATAGGAAAAACAATCTTATTTTGGTGTTCTGAAGGCATAATAAAAACAAATGAATTAAAAGTAGTAACTGATATGTCACCTTTCATAAGCTTCCTTTCAGAAAGGAGACGATTGTTCGATGCCATGTGTTCCACTGCCGTGAGTGAAGGAAAATGGAGGAGAAAAAAAAACTAGCAAAAATATAAGGAAAAAATCCAAACAAATGTTGTTGTTGTTTGCTAGTGCAGTGACTGCCAAATTCTGCTTGGAAAAACAGCATCTGAAACTATTTATCTGTGCTTTTGGTGATATCATTTATCAATTTGTAGMTATTGAGGAATTCTGCCYCCTCAACATGATAAAAATCACCTGKATGGAAGCGAGAGCAATCCAAGGCATTTTAAAGGCTCACATGCTAGTACTATGTGACAATGTGATGGTCATGTACAACATTTTGAGCCTCTAAATTACAGATAAGTGTCTTAAAAGAAAGAGAGAAACAGGAAACGRCTAAATAGAAACTTGAGTAAGACTAGGACTCCATCCTCCAGAGGAATCCCATTCACWGCTCCTTGATATAAACACAGTGACTGGGACAGATAGAGTAAGGAAGCCTGTTAAAAAGTTAAATTCATTAAGATAGGGTTGATTGGAAAGTATAAAAAAAAATGATCTTGGCATGATTGACCTTAAATATGATCAAAGTTAAAATCTCTTGGTGTTTTTGTGCAGATAGGTATTTGATGGGAGCACTAGTTGCAAGAAAATGTATTTTAAGGTGTGATGCATAGGTTTGGTTCTGATATCTGAAATTTTAAGAAATCTTTATTCTCCGTCTTCGCTGCTAAACTATATACAAGAGCTGACGTTCAAAAAGAAGTGCTCRTAGAAATTCGTGCAATCTAAACAGGTGGCTATTGGGTTTACCTGTGCAGTATCAGCAGCATGCGGGAGCAAGCACGCTGCTCAGTCTSGAGCACTGCTTTGGGTTGTTGGGAACGTGCTGAAAATGGTCTTATGGGCATTTGGAAGAGAGATTCGTGATTTGGAGAGACGCTGARAGGGAGAATATCAGTGATTTTATTTACTATTGCTTCAGCTAGCTTTGTCCCCTCCTTAATTTCTAAGTTGCAAAGTACCAGGAACCAGAACCAAGCCTCCCACCCRCATGTTTGGCCAGAATTTTAATGATGCTCATACTAATTGCTACTTTAATATGTCTTTTTTTCTTTTATACAGATGGTGTCAAAGTGAGGTTCTCAGGTGTATACATGCTTAACTCAGAGCTGTTGAGGAGTTTTACTTTAAGGCATACATTTGAAGGATTACTGAGTTTTTGTTGTTGTCATTAATATGAAAAGTTCTAAAAATAGGATAAAGCCTTATTGTAATCAGTTATTTTTTTTCAGTAACTTGCAGAKAAATCAGTTGACATCAAAGTAGGTTTCTATGATAAGTTAGACCATTACTTTGCTTTCAGAGCCTCCAGACGGTTCTGATGTCTTTGGCTTTGTGAAGTGCAACCGGAAAGTGCTGCACCTCCTGCTATTATATCATATCTGTTAAGGGCTGAAGGCAGAAAAAAAAACACGGCACAGGAGCAGGCTGCTAATGGGGAGGTGATATCACTGTAATAGACCTTGCTCTTCCTTCTCTGTCCTTGGATAATTCCACTTTTTTTTTTCCTGTACTAATATTGCTCTAAAAAGTTGTAGGTTTTCTCCTCCATCATATCAGGTTTCATCTGCAAGAGTTTTTCAGGTATATTTAGCCTTGAGCATGTGCATAGTCTTTACTGAAGCATGTTCATTAGTCTTTGCAGAGTCTATTCTCCACAATGCCGAAAATGGCATTTCAAGCTGGGTCCTCACATAAATTAGTGTTGGAAATTAAGTACCAAACACCCTGCTTCAGTGATATTTCTAATTCATAAATGATGCCCTAGATTAYACATAGGACACTTGAGGGTGTTTTCTTCTTGAAAATTCTAACGCTGTATTTTAATTACTACATTTGTTCAGTTTTTCTTGCAGCTGGGTTTCTGGACCCTGTGACCATGTGAGAGGCTGAAAACTACTGGAATGTAAAAGAACTTGGCTCTCTTCTTGTTCCAAAAAAGAGCGCTGCTACTTGAGTGAAGTTGTTTTTGATAGCACTCAAAGCCTGTTTCTGGAATTYTCAAAATTTCTTTCCTTTCCATGGAGAGCGGATATATGGTGTCACCAATCTGTGGTGGAATAATGCATTCTTGAATTCTAAGTCACATATTATTGATTTCTTTTAGAAATCTGATTTTGATTTCTGGTTACTGTTTTCAAGGGCACATACTTGTTTCAAAAGCACTTCCTGGATATATTCACTTTCCTATTAGTAAGGGTGCTGCRTAGTATTATTACAAGTGATGGAGGTGAGAGGTGCTGATGTATTTTAGGTTTCTCGTTGACAGCTATTTCTGTATACAGATTGTGTAATAGAATGCCCAAACGGARTTTTCCTTAGGGATGGGAGTCTTTCATGAACGGGATAGGGCAGAGAAAACTTCAACAGATAGAAAAATGGGATAGTTACGCCTCCCAAAACTAGTAAGGAAGCATCCAGGACACTTGCAGTACCTGAAATAGTATTAATTCTTCTTTTTGTCTTTTYCTCGACTATATTTGAAGCTGATGGTGTCCTTCTAAGTCTGCTGTCACTCCCGCTGCCTTGGAACAGACACGCGCTTGGGCTTTTTTCATGTGTTTGCCCAGCTATTGACTGGGATGAAGAGGACAGGCAGGCAAAAAGAATTGATTTGTAATACTTCACGTCTTTCTTCCAGATGGAGGAGGCACCATTTCAAATTAAAGCAGCTTTTCCTCCGCAGAAAGCGGATRTATGGTGATATCGCTTCAAATTTGTATTAGACAATATTTTATCATTTAGAAGCATCATGTTGCTACACTGAATAATGCAACGTGGGCTGACCTACTTTAATGTTGAAACACTGATTCACCTGTCAACGTTTTGGAGCAAATGGAAGCATTTGTTCTTGTGGAACAAGGAAGTACAAAACGAGCCGATGTTTGCAGATGTGAGTACACCTCAGTGGACAAAGATTTGTTTTTACTGTATGTTGCAACCTTCTAATTTCATCAGGACCACTATATGCCTAATGAGGATAGGTCAGAAAGTCTCGATTGAAAATTCACTACTATATTTGGGTATTTCATATTAATAGTTAATACCTACTGCCTGTATTGTTGAGTACATTTAATATTATAGAAGTTAAATATTAGGTGTATATGTATATTGAAACAGGTAATATAGGGACAGAGAGTTCAGCCGCTGAGCTGAAGTGCACATCTTTAAGTATTTTGTAAAGGGAGACAACATGTCCAAGCATTTGTTATGTAGGTGTCTTTTTAGACTACTCAATTTCTCTGTGAAAGAGCTCCCCAAATTTTTATTAGCCATCTGTTTATAGTAGGTGTGTACTTGTTTTTTTCCGTTTCACTGCAATTAGTACTCTGGCAGCAAGAACAAGTTAAACTCGTGGCTTGTCTCCTGAAGGATCTGCTTTTATTACATATGGTTCTCTGTTAAAATACAGACCAGTTGCTCAAGCCACCTTAAGGGGAAAGCATACAGCATGCTGCTCCAGAAATTAGGCATGCAGGCACATTAACAGTAGCAATAATTGCCTACATTATTTGCTGGCTGGAGCACCAACCGYGTGTATAAATTTTCAAATTATTCTGCTGGCTACAACTCGCTGCTTATGAACATCCACTGTCACCTCCTTTTATAGAAAATGAAGTATTCTTTGTAGGTAACTATTTATGTTTACTTTTTACTTGGGGGTTATATTTTTTAATGGCAAATGTTATGTTTTAATATTTACTGTGCTGAATTATGTGCCATATGCGTCAGCCTTACCTTTTAACTAACAATGCTATTTGTCCTGCTTAAAAAAAAAAGTGGAAAAGGATGAATTGTGCATAGCTTTTTACGGGAAAGGAAAGGTGAACGAGAGCATTCATTTTTTTCCYGCAGTGCAAGTTCGGGTCTCAAGACAAGGCGATTCTAGGAGATGTTTTGGATCAGTCCAATTACATCGGTTGGTGAAATCACAGGTAGTTTCTGACAYGCGTGTTCCAACATGCATCTTCTGTACTCTCTGCTGCTGCTGCTGGCACCTCCTCTGGGAACCGTATTGCCCGTGCTTGGCTGAGAGGGGAATTCTTCCACCTCCCCTTCCTCCTCTTCCTCCTTGTCCTCCTGCTTTCAGTCCCGAACTTGGTGTCCGTATGTCTGAGTAAGGTAGGAAGAGGCATCAGCTCTTGCAGCTGGCTGGTGATTAGCATCCSCTGCCTGCACCTTGTGTTGGGCCATGCTCTGTGCTGTGCATGGGAGTTAATGGCTACAAATGGGAGGAAAGTACACGTTGCCCGAAGGTGGTGAGGCAGGTCTGATCTCAACCCGCATACAGGCAGCTTGGGGATTCGTGGTGCCTTTTTGAGGCAGAAGCATTTCTGAGTTCCTCTTTTCAGTCTTATCCCACCCTGCTGAATGCTGCTCGACTCGGGGCACGGACCAAGGACAGGTCAGCCTTCAATTCTTGCGTGTTTATTTCCAGAGTTTCTTTTGCTTTTTGAACATTAAAGTGTGTAAAAGAAGCCAGTTCTCCCACAAAGGATGGAAGAAGGAAACTCAAAAGTGATCATTCCTGAAACATTTTCACTTCAGTTTCAGATCCAGATATTTTAGATAGTCAAAAAAGCTTTTGAGATTTTCCATCATTCATCTCAGCTACTCAGCAGCAAGCTAATTATTACCCATCTAAAATTCTGTGCAACTCAAATAACTGTTGTCATCTCCGTCCTTCTCCCTTTTCTTTCYTTTTTACTGACATTTAGACCATGCCTATTTCTACAGCTTTCATATACTTAAGTCGTGGTATCAAGCGTGTATTCTGAATTATCTGTCAGAATTAATGAGCGAGTTTACCCACAAGTGTGTCATTTTTCACTGTATATGAAACAAGCAGGAAGGGCATATTTTAGTCCCTACAGCCTGCTGTAGGTATAACATTATTTTGATGTATGGCACAGTCTTCTTAATAAGATCATTGTGGGAGAATCTTGCATGCGGTAGGTGCGTAATATGCAGATGATATTTCTAGCTGACAGCAGCCATCACACTGATTCATACAACTCTTGTGCTGTAAATTTTCGCTGGGCAGCACACATCAGCAGTCTCTCTTATGTATCTGAAGATTATCTCATGCGCTCTCTCTCCTGTATTCAAGTAGTACTGTGGCACAATCCTTTACCCCTTGGAAATGATATTTTAATGCTAGAGTTTTCCTGAGTTTTGTACAATGATAATGAGGAATATGCATCACTTCTTAGAAAATAAAAGAATGGGCTGGAGGAGATGTTGCTGAAGATGAGACATTGGCAGTCTCGTTTTTCAAAACTCACAGATCTCTTCCTCTTATGCTGCTTAGGCAGGGCCTGGGCTGGACATGTGCTGATCTGCTGCTGTTGTGTCCCAAATCTCACTGCAGCTCACAGAGTGCCCGCTGGCACGGGGCGAGCAGTAAGTGGAGCCTGTTCCTAAGTAGCCRGGGGAGCTAAATGGAGAGAAGACTTTGGAAACTCATCGGTGATTTGGTTGCTAAATCGCCTTTGCTGCAGGGTATGCTTGGGAGAGCTGGGCTGGTTTGCTGTTCTCAGCCTGTGGTTCCCCCCTTYGCTGTGACGTGGGAACTACGGTCAGGGCGCTTGGTCTGCTTCAGAGGAGAATCGAACAGCTTGACTTAGACTAGCGCTCAGGGATCATTTAACCTCTCAGTTGGACTTTTGACTGAAATGGATGTTCATGGTTTTAATCCTCACTTGGAGCTTGTTCTGTGCATGTGTGATTTATATTAGAAGCCAGGACCTGAGTTTTAATGTCTGGTTGAAATACAGTGTTCCTAGCACTGGAATTAACAGTCCTGCTCAGACAGCTATGCTCCTTAAGCTGTGGTTTAAGTGAAAGGAGTGAGTTGCTCCTGTTTGTGGATGCTGAACAGAAAGCAGCTTGTAGAACCCTGCGTTTTCACCTAGCACCTTGGTGCCTTTGCAAAATAGCCTTTTTTGCAATTGCAATTTGCAAGTTGAGCATTTAGTAGCTCTCAGTATTATTTTTAAATACTTATCCTTGAGCTTGATAGAGCTCAAGCTACTGACCTCGTACTGCTCTTAGTGAGATCCACTTGAATATGAATAGCATCTTCTCCACAATATCATTGCAAGCTTTCGGTATTTCACAGTGATCTTTCTTTTTTTTTTTTTTT
>NW_028186756.1:2161949-2164109 GCF_003343005.1 Rhea americana
AACGGGAACAAAAGCTATATCAGTTTCTTTAGGTGGGGTCGCTTAGCCTTTAGTATGAATATGCGGATGGTCTTAGAGTAATGAGTACATACACAGCTAATAACACAAAAATTCTTCAATTTCTGCTATTAGCCATATAAGTTTTCATTTCTTGATGTGGAGTGTATAACCTGAGTTTTGAATGCTACTTTTTTGATTTAGTGGGTTTTCACACAGGAAGAATGAGTGCAATTCTGTAATTGTACAGTAGCGTAATTCCAGTTCAATCAATTTGAGGGTCTTTTAAAGCATATGATATTATAAGGATAATGTAACAATGTATTACAAAGCAGAGTCCCTTGATTTCTGTCAGGATGCTGTTTCCTCCAGTCTCTTCTCTTASGGGTCCCAGAGAGCACTTTGTGCCTAAGAAACCAAACTCCAGAATAGTGTTTTCTTTAATAGGCTACCCCATTCTTACAGCTTTTTGTGCCTAATGAAATATAACTAAGTCCTGAAGCTGATTAAGTGGAAAATAGCAGTTTTTGTAATGAGAAAGGAGCATAAAAATGATTTGGGATCAAGATACTGATTAGATTTTAGAGGCAAAATCTAACTAATGAGATCTGCCAATTTGATAAGTGATATTTGGATGCAGTTTTAATGAAGACAAGCCCTTTTTTGAGCTACAGGAATGTTAGGTTAATAGTGGTAATGCTATGTTGTTTTCAGGATTTTGTTTACCTTGGAGAGTACATTAGTTACAGTAATGGCACCTGCATATTCCTTAGACCGGTCTTACCTTTTCCAGCAATTAAATTATGGCCCCAGGAAGCTGACTCATAAAACATTTACTGACTTCAGAGAGATTAGGAATTTGCCCTGAAGCTTAATATTAATATGTGATATGATACTGGGCAGCACGTATATATAATGAAGGTAATATGATGAAGGAAGGATTTTGAGAGCTGTTAAACTTCCTTTAACAGCTTCCTTTCTTGACACAGCAAAACAAAATTAAAAATAACTCTAAATTGGAGGGAAATTTTCTTCTCTTATTGCTTGCATTTTTGTGTGCTTTATCAAGCACACACACAATTGAACAGTTAGGTTAGCTTGCAACTTGCTCTTTTAGAGCAATTCACTGGTGGATGGCAATTACTAAACTGTTTAGATACCAAGTGGCTAACTAGCAGCTCCTGGATGTTGACTGTGCAAGGAGGTGCAGGTCATYAGTCCCCTAGACAGTCAAGTTTTTTTCCCCAAAACTTACTTGACTGTTTTACGTGTTTTCCACTGTCATGCCTGTATTTATATTCCTTATGCATGGTAAATGGAAAGTGGTTGACATAGTAGAGTCCTGAAGATGTACAAGATGTTTGGCTTGGGTGCAGCTTTATGCCCGAGGCTAGTGGGATCCAGCAGATGATCACACCTGGAAGCAGCTCAGCAGGTGTCCCACCGGCGGTAAGGGATGTTGCACTCTTCCATGTTTATGGCATGCGACTGGAAATTTTCGGAAGAGCAGACACTCATCTGTGTATCGTTTCCACCCTGATTCTCTTAGTCTGCGGGGTCCTCAGGGATGTTCAGTTCCTCGGTGTGCTCCTCAAGAATAAAGTGGGTACGTTGATAGCGTGTCAGCACCTCTTTGCGTGTTTAGCTTGTTGGGTGCCCCCGCTTGCTAGCACACCCCTAAAGCTGCTGTAATGTCTATGCAAGGTGCTTTATGTCACAGGGCTTGCAAGGCTGTCGTGTGCCCAGCCCGTGACCATGCTTCGTCCTTTGTACTGCGACCCGCAGAATTAAAAACAGAAAGAAAAAGGGAGAAAGGCAGTTAATGTGTGTAACGATGCAGTGGGGTATCGTGACAGTGAGCTCCTGTGACTGCTCGGTCCCTGAACTGGTTATAAACACAAGCAAGATGACTTGACCGCTGAGCAAAATTAACCCTCTTTTCAGCCAGGGAAATGAAATGTGTCGGGCTCCCTGCACCGAGGACGGTGGTAATCTGCTGCAAAGTGGCTGCAGTGCTGCTCCGTCCTGGTCGCCCAACTGTTGCCACAGCAACCTGGTCCCTGCTCGCAAGAAGGGGAGGAAAACGTATGGATGGCAGCAAAAAAAAAAAAAAAAAAGTTAATCAAACCACCTCACAGTGTATGTTGGAAAGGCCTGAAGATT
>NW_028186756.1:2164334-2176160 GCF_003343005.1 Rhea americana
CACGGGCCCGCGCCGCGGCGGGACGGCCGTGGGAAGGCGGCCGCGGCGCCGCCGGCCAAATCGCCCACCTGAGACGGTTCGAAAGGTGCTTGGGGTCTGGGTTAAAAACAGGCAGGCAGAAAACCCCTACTGTGAACTATTTTCTGTAGAAAATGACTTGTTTTCATCGCTCGTGGAAATATTTTCAGCCGTTGGGATTTCAGCTCGGTTGCTTTCTTGGTTTGTTTTAATGAAAACCTGGATTTTTCTGGAAAGAAAGCTGGTAGCACCACACAGATTCATTTTCTGATGATTTTTAGATTTTTTTTTAATATTTTTTTTTTTTGATAAGGAGAGATTAAACTCCAAAAACCTGTGACTGGCCTTTTGGCGTGTACAGAGGGTTTCTTCACGCGTAAGGACGGCTTAACCTGAGGTGGAGGGGTCAGGCGCGCGAGCCGCCCTCCCGGCGCGTCGGGCCGCGGCGGTGCCGGGAGCCGCCCCGCTCGCCGCTGGTCACCCGGGCCCGGTGCTTCACGCGGCCCCTTCTTGCAGGAGCTCCATGTGCAGGTCTTGGCAGCCCAGCTGGTAACGCGCAGGGTTTGCGGTGGAGGACGACAGGAGGGTGCTGGTGGCCAGCTGGTGGGGTTGTGCTTCTGAGGACCGTCTCCTCTCGCGGCACCGGCGGACAAGCGTCGTAATGGATGCCGAGATGGCTTTCTTGCACTGACAGCGAAAATGCTCCGAATTTTATTTTTATTTTTGAACATTTGTATCACAACTATCGCTCCTTTATTCTCTATTGTGGAAAAATAATAGCTACCTAAGCAGCAATGAGTTTAATTCCTTCTGCTTTCCTTTTGCTTTTTGAAACTCTAACTATGCCGGTGATCTTAACATTGATTACAGCACGATGAAGGATGTACTACTACCTCCTGCCTCCAACTGTGGTGGAGACACACACATATACATATTAAAAAAAAAAAAAAGTCTAATGAAAAATCCACATATATTTTTATAATATTGAACTTTGTTGGACTTGATTGGAAAAGAACTATGGAAAAAAACTGTTTAAAAACTGTAAAACCCAACCAACCAAACAACAACAAAAAAGCCCCTAGAGAGTAGTTGAATGAGGGGAATCCTGGCTAGATGATTAAACAGAGTAATGTGCTAGGTGGGGGACTGAAAAGTCAACTGTGGTGGAGAGAAATTATAAGCACTACTAGCTCTTCCATCTCCTATAGTTTGTTTCTCAGATTAAAATGATATGTAGAATATAAGCAGGTCATATGACCTCTACTCAATGGTATTGTAAATATACCCAAGGGAAAATTGGTTGGAGGTAAAATGGAAACACATGAAAATATGAAACAGAAAAAGCTGACAAATAATCCCTAAAATATAGCTCAAAACATAAAATTTGACCTGAAAATTAATTTTCAAATTAGCTAATGTATTCAATGGTTTTTCTTTTCCATTATTTCTTAAACACAATTCTCTTTTAAAGCAAAAATTCAGGAGTGGTTGTTAGAATTAGTTTAAGTAAAGCACTATGGCATTTTTGAAGAGAAACCTTTAATTAAAAAAAATGAAGACAATGTTCACAGATTTCCTTGGCTGGAGAAAAAGCAAGTTTGATTCTGTATTTTCTGGACTTCTTTCTCCCCGAGTGTAGGCAAGAGTGCAAGAAAACCTACTRAAACATGAGTCAGGTCCGGGTGGCTGAAGGCTATTGAGGTGCAAATGTTTTTCAGTGCTTCCTTGTGGCATCCCCTGTAGCATCTGAAGCTCTGTCCTGTGGTCTTAGCGGGGAACAGTCTTGATATCTGATCCACCGGTTTTTTTATATGAATTTATGAAAGTATGTCCAGGAAAAAGCGATCTATATTGGGCAGCCACCCAAATGTTATTTCTCTGAATGAAATTTAATTATTGTTCAGTGGCAAGAAGACAAGTATCTCTTGGCAAAACAGGCACACAATATTTTAGTCATTGTGGGATTGACTGAAATGAAGGAGAGGAAAAGCCAGTCCGTACGCTTGATATATTCGAGTAGTTGCCWGCAGAGCACAAACTGCAACTTGACGTCTTAGCGAATGTTTACTGCATGCTAAATTAGCTTATCTAAGTTAAGATGACCAATATGTACAGTTCCCAAGATCCTCTTATTGAATTCATTTTCACTATATATCACTATTTATATTTTCTGATATAGATGAACATACATRGTATATTTTCACTAGAAAAGGATGTTGTAATAAAATAATGTAATTGAAATACAGACCTGKTTATTTTTTTCCTGATCCTTAGCTATGTTGGTAGTTAGATGAAACAATGTGTGTTCTATCTGCTTGAAAACAGTGTGAGCTTTAAGACAATTATTCTTTGGAATGTTTTGCAGTTGTCCTAAATATATTTATTTTTTCAYAGTATGAAAAATTAATGCATATGAAAAAGAAAAACAGAATAATCCAAAAATTGTAGCATAATACAAATGTAAACAAAGCTCCATTTTCTAGGTGGAAGGGAATTGCTAAGTAGCCTGATCTACAATTCACAGGCGCAAGCAGAATGTGTAACTACCTTTAATCATTTTTGAATATTCTGCAGTCTAGTTAATCTGTGCTGTATAAATATATTAATGTAACAGAGTCCCTTTGCAGGCAATATCTTGGCTTTCAAAATATGTATAAAGTGTTGTTCCTCGAGCCGGAGTCCAAATCTGTTAATTAAGGAACACAGTCCAAGTTATGAAGCAGCAGAGAGGGATTCAGCCACTGCAGTTGCACTGGTGCAAATCACGTGGAGTTATGGTGCATTTATCCTGGTAGAGCAGAAAAGATTTTTGTCCTTGATGCTTTCTCTGTGGATGAAAGTGCCTGTTACAGCATCTTTATAGTACCCTGCTTTTATACATTGGTTCTCTATTCTTACTAAATACTTTTTTATATTCACTGTGTTACTAGAAAGTAAGTATTTTTAAAATGGAAGACAACCCAAAGATGGAAGTTACTACTGAATCTGCAGGTTCATAAATATCCTTAGTGCTCTGATTAAGCAATGTTTAATCTTAAAGTTGTTATATTAGAAGAGTGACCTGCATTTACTTTTAAAATGACTGCTTTGAACAGGTCAGCTCTCTTATATGTTAGCTCTGTTGCAAGTTGAACTGTATTTTTCAGATCTGAATAAAAGTGTCTTCATCTGCCTCCTCCTTTCCAGCACCACGGCTCTGTCAAACTCTTCAGCTGAGCATGCAGGAGATGAAGAGAGGCTTCCTAGAGTTTCCAGAAAGGAAAGAAGTTTGGAACTAGTAATTAGGTGAGTTTAAAAGAAGTGACTGCAGCAATATTTTGCTATAAATGCCCTTATTGCAACTATGGTATCAGATTGAAGCCTGGGAAAAATGTAGGTAGCAACTAATGAAAACAACGGCTGATTACTAGAAATAAGCATTTCATAAATATTTCATTCCTTGAGGGCTGATTTGTATAGAACTTAAAATTTACCTGCATTTATCTAAATAATAATTAATATACGGATTATGTGTATGCATACAACTCATAAAGAGCAAAGACTATCTGTTCAAAATTTGTTCTGAACAAACTGGATTGGACATGCAGATCAATAGGTAAGTTTCTCTGCCTATTCTTGAAGCAATACAGGAATTTAACTGAAGATTTATGGAAACATTTCTTTTCAAACGCTATTTAGAGAAGCCTGTTCAATGTTCATTGCTGATAAAAACACCTATGTTAATTATATTTTAAATTCCCCCAAATTTTTTTTCAGCAAAGAAGGTACCATATAATGACTGTATTTTCTGTCTCAAGGTTAATCAAATCTACAGTTGATGTTTCTTCTGTCAGATTTAGTACTAGCGTTTGCACATCTAGGCATTGCCTGCTGCTCCTTGGGAGAGAATTTGTGTGTGCAAACGTTCCTCTGACCTTCGTGTTTCTCTGGTCCTGAGGTCCCTCTTGGACTGTGGACCCTCTACCATGGGAATCCTACTTTGCACTTGGCGAAGGGACTGCTATTCCCACCATACAAGAAAAACATGCATACTRAAAATATGTACATGCTGCTTTCCAACCGTGAGAATTTCATCAATGCTACAAAGTATTGGATGAGCTGCTATTACAATTGAATTTCTTTGCAAGTTGACCTCATRCTACAGCCGAAGTTCTAGATCTCTTCCCAATTATCAGAGCTGATTTTGGGGTAACAGGTATATGTGGAGTAATTGTTATATCCCATTTGTGAAAAATAACTTAAGTGTTTCATTTAAAATTTMTGATTTTTAGACCAGATACGATTTTTACCAGAAAATAAATGTAGTGAAACAGATGAACACAAAACTAGTTGGGAAGAATTTTTATTCACCTCTAGATTTAGCTCTTAAAAGTGAAGGAGTTGGCTTCATAGGAGAATCATAATTCCTATCATTTCTATAACTTCTTCAAAGTTGGTATGTGCTTGGAATAACAGACCTCAAATTACTGGGGGGGAGTTCTTTCCAAACCTTTGACTTATGGTAAAGTTGCAAACAACTCTGCTTCATATTGACTTCAGTGTTATTCTTTTTCTCTGCAGAGCTCATCTTTCTCTTCTTTTGCTTTATCTTCTACACTGTCATTGCACCAAATGTATTTATAAGGGTGGATATTTGAGGGATGGAGCGGAGAGAGTTAGCGTCTCTTGATTCAGTGGCTATTTGGTGATGTCTTAAGCYGTATATGCTTCCACATAACTCATGATGCGATTGTGGCTCACTGGTCCTTTCCCATTCGTATCAAGGCTGTGCCGATCCTGTTGTTTGTGTTACGTGCTGTTGTTTCATGTTTCAGATGTATGTTAATGCAGGTTGATATGTGAATCATACTACATGCATACTATATATGTGAATACGCTACATATACCCAACAAAGTGTGGGACACTCAGCACCATAAAGAAAAATACATTATCCTTCTTTCAAAACCAATTCTAGATTATGCTACTTGAAGAATCTCTTCATTTAATTTCCTGTTTCCCTTTCATCATTAATGTTGAGAAATAGTAGCTGTTTTTCAGCTGTTTTCCATATTCTTTCTTTTCACTTAACAAAAAGATGGCTTTCCAATATGAAATTCATTTTGTGAGCCTCATTGTCCAAAGTATCACAGGAAGTGGAGGTCCTGAGGAAAAGATCAGCCTTAAACTGCTGATGAAGATGGCTTCTCTCATCTTCTCCTAGCAACGTTTGCTTTGGCAGCCCTATTTAGTAAGCTCGTGACTGTCTCACTACAGTGGCGCATGGGAGCAGCAAGAGGGAGAGGAGAAGCGTGTGCGTACACCGGTTTCAGAGAGCTAAGTCCAGATTTCACAAGAGCAAAGCCATTGCTCTAGTGTCGGCTACGTAGCACGCAGACTCTGTCCTTGTCGAATACCTGCTTTACTGTTCTTTCGATTCCTTCCCTCTCTAATTTCCACTTCTCGTTGAGTAGTATGCTAATAGGGTGAGCTCTGTTGGGAAAAGACCAGCGTTATTTAGAAAAAAGATGGCATGTGTGCATAGAGCATGTGTCAACAGGCGAGCTGACCTGTGAAGAGTAAACGCCTCCAGTTACCACAGTGCAGCTCGGTGGCAAGTGGAAATGTAGGACCTGGAAGGGAGCCKAATAAAAGAGGAGGTAAGATGTGAAATAACAGAAGAGAGCGTTAAACACTGAGGTGATAAATATGTCAGCTACTCTACACCAGGATACAAAAACTGAAAAATCAGTATGATTCAGTGGAGATATGTATATGTTGTGATAGGTTTATCTAAGCAACCCTGTCGAGCAATATTTTTATGTGCAATTTTATCTAAGATATCTGATCCTTTGCAGTAAAAACAGCAGAGGCTCATCTCTGTTCTGTTAAACTGTTCGTGTGTTGAGTAACCTAAGCTCAAACACACTGTCCTATTACCTTGAACATGAATGGTACCTGGACTTCGGGTTTATGACCGTATTGGAAATACGAGAGACGGGAAGGATCGCTCACAGTGCTGTTTTTGCTGTGGTCAATAGAAGACCTCTATGACAATAAGCTGGGAAATGRTTTTTGAGAACAGCTAATATGACTGGAGAGTAAAATAAGTCCCTTCATGTGGCACGGCTGCCAAACAGAAGGTGTAATTTAACCATTATTTTCCCTGCAGAGAGCAGAAAGTTGCAGCCTTCTAATCTGACCCTCACTGTTGTTTACTTCCTCGTTAGAGCCTGTGAGTAGGCTGCGCTTTGATACAATGCACCCAACAGGCAGTTATAAATTTCCRTGACAGGGACTGTCTCTGGTTTATTTAGAGCATAGCGTTATTGAGATCCCAGCCCTGGCTGAGCTCTTTGGCTGGAGCTCTTATGTCTGTTTATTATAAACAATGAATGCTAAAGTAACAATGTCATAAAGAATCATAAGCATCCCAAATTGGGCAGAAAGAGCAATTTGAGTAATATATTTAAAATTTCTTGTGAGAAAGTAAACCTGCTATTTTAGTGTATTATTACATTGGGGTCTACATTAGACCTATTGGTTACATATCAAGGCTGACGTATATAGAAACAATACAATTTTTTTAAAAACATCAGAAAAAATAGGTTATTTTTCTGCAAATCAGATTTGCAAAATATCAAATTATGTTTCAAACCAATCTATGGAACATATAATCTATCAGTAGATGTAATTTTAACAGTAGGATTGTACCATGCTATTGAAGAGACTAGAAAATTTAGGAAATTGCAGAATAATAACTACKACTGTAATTATAACAGCAGGACTTAAAAAAAAAAAAATCTAATCATCTGAGAAATAGGTGCACCTGGAGCTCTACTTGCTGATAAAATTTTCTCTTTATTTTCAGTTTTCTGTGGTGTTATACATTTTTAATTAACTGTATGAATTGTGATTATTTTCCCTGGAATTCAAGCAGCAAAGGTCACATATAACTGTAGTGATGACTTTGCTCTCCCAAGAGGTGTTTATAACATAGAAACATAGAAATAAAACTTTTTTTTTGATTGAGAATTGAGACTGATATTTACCTGTTAAAGAAAAACTGATTGACTAACAAATACGTTAAGCGAAAAGTCCTTCACGCTCTTTCACATTTTCAGTGAGTGCTATAGTTATTAGGAAAAGAATAATGAGATTAGGACCATGTTAAATTGTTATAAGAAGGCCTGGAAAACAAGACATCATCTCACCTCCAAATTAATTTTCCTTCTTTCTTCAAGAGGGAACTGTTGTTAACCAAACACCTAAATTATGAAGCACAATGAAAAACTCCCACATCGTTGTCTTTGGTACTTTGTCAGCTGTCCCTTCAACGGGTTTGTTTCTTTAGCAAAAAGTGTCATACTTAACGAGTTATATTACAGATGCAATTAATGATGATTTTGTGCGGAGAAAGGTCATTAATTTCAGATACAGAGACAGGATTTTTAAATTAGCATATGCAGACTTGCACAGGACAGAGGTTGGCATTATTTTTCCTAACAAGAGTCTGTGAATTCCTAACACTCTCTTAAATCAGTTGCTAGTTAATTGGAATCAAATTTGTGTCTTCCTGAAGTTGAGCAGAAAAACATTTTGAGGTTGCTCACACATTCTCTAACTCATTTTCATGCCTCTAAAGAAAATGAATTTGCTTATACAGATTAAAGTTCTGGTAATTTTTTGGATCAGGTGACTGACTTATTTTGGCTTGGTGGATGTCTCTGTATCGATGTTACTGAATATCTATCCCAGTATCCTAATGCTGGTGAGAAGTCTCTAAGACCTGCTTGTATTTTCATGCTCCTTTTTAAAGGAGGTTATCTGTCTATTAGTGATGATGGACRCATTAGTGGTAACGTCAAGAAATTTTGGCTGTCTTTATGCTCATGTTTCATATTAAGACTGAACGACTGTAATATTAATTTAGTTAGCTGTATTTTTAAGCACTTTGCTGGATCTCAGACTTAGTAGATAAAGTTCCTTAAGAATTTAGCAGAGAAAATAGTTATTCAGTAGGTACAATAATAATCACTAGAAGATACTTTAACTGATCATTTTTATTCTGCAATTTTTTGAGAGAACAGGATATTTGAGTGATATTTTCTTGACCACTCACATGGCTTCTGAGGACAAAAGCCTGCTAGAACCGGGGATAGTCTTTTTGCTTTTCATAGCCTGTCAGATATTACTTTGGGGAATTAGTCCCAGAGCTGGGAATCCAGGTGAATCTGGTGCAGTCGCGGTGCCTCGTGCCAGAGATCCACGGGCGATTTGCAGTGTGTGAAGAAGTACATGCCTGCTTTTAATGTCACCTGCTAATTAGCATTTGAGGCTTTGCTGCTATCGTAGTGGAGGAGAAGGCCAACTGATCTTCCTTTCACCTCCTTCGTGCCTACCGTGATTTCATAGTTCTTTATTGACTGTTTGCTAGACTGAGTCCTCACCTGAAAGGTTTTTCCTTCTGTCCGAGTTATTTGGATAACTTTGATCACTTTTGCCAACCTTTTTTTCAAATTTTACTGTATCCTTTTTTTTCAGGTAGGATGAGAATTGCACACAGTAATCAAGATGTGGGCACCACGTTGACTTTACCCAGTAGCACTATGTTTTCTGAGTTGTTCTCTGTTTATTAATAACTCYGGAGCTACTGGATTGATATTTTCATGAAGCTGTTATTTTAACCCAAGATCTCTTTCATCTGTGGTAGCAGCTAGTTCAGAATCAATCACTGTGTGTGTAATGTTAGGACTGTTTTTCTTTTCTCCAAGTTCAACACTTTACATTTGTCTGGTTTGAACGTCGTCTGCCATTTTACTCCCAATCACTCAGTGCTACAGAATCTTTCTGCAACTCTTTTTTGCAGTCAACTTCTGTTTTTCTTGCCCTGATAAACTTAACATCAGTAGCAAACTTAATCTCTGCTCTATTCTTTTTCCCTGATCGTTCCTGAATATGTTGAGTAGCTGTGGCCCTAGCAAAGATCCCTCTGGGATTCCCATACTGGCTTCCCTTTGCTGAGAAAATTGACCATTTAGTGCAGCTCTTTCTTTCCAATATTTCAGCTAGTTATCCCTGCGAGGGCCTTCCCTCTTATCTCATGTCAGATTAATTTAAGAGCTTTTGGTATGGACCTAACTGAGTACTTAATGGAAATTGGAGTTGGCTGTATTAGCAAGCTCTCCCTTGCCCTCACTCTGTGTCTTTTGTCATGAAACTCTGGTGAATTGTGGGCTATTTGATCTGTGCTATCTGCAGTAGAGATGAAATCCTGATACTCTGAAGATGGGGGAATTTGTGTGACATTTTGTAAGTACCTATTTAACCACATAGATGTGCTGCTTTGGTGTACAAAGAAAAATACATGAATGATCATTCAAAATGTTTTAAGACGAGGCTGTAGTTTTTAGATCAGCAGAATTTGTTGCTATTTTTTCTGACAATTTGTCGGATAGTAGAGGTTGCCACACTGTAATTTTACTTTCCAATATTGTAAATATCTGAGTCACGAGGAAGCCTTGTCACCTGAAAGTCTATGCGTGTGATCAGGGCTTGCAGTAAGAGGCAGACGTACTGATAGGAGCCAGTGTGAACATTAAGACCATTCTCCTGAGGTTCTTTTAAAGGAAAAGGATTAAAGCATGATATTTTGAAACATATATATGCAATTTATAACTTTGTACATACAGGGAATAATTTGGCAATATTCTCTCAGAAAAAAATGCAGCAGTGTCTGACTATACTATGTTTGTGTAGTTCTTACAGTAGGCGATAATGTAGATGAGTGTAGTAAGCTGAAATGGGAATGGTTTGAGACTACTACACGGAATTTACAGCATTGCTCAAGGCTGTTTTACCTTCTTGTAACACTGGTTTATTGAATCAGATTTAATGCCAGTTTTCAGCTTTGATCATGGTAAGTTTTATGCTACAGCTCCTCAAACTTTAAAATGTACCTGTGTTCTGTATAGAGGCTGGGGTAGCAATTACATCTGTTTTCTAATCTAGAAGTCTTTGTCGTATGAAAAACAAATTTATGAAAAGCAAACCATAAAAAAAAATTGAGTTTTTATTATGTAAAGAGAAAAAAGGCTTCTGAAAAGAATTCAGGAAATTATTACATTCTCCACATAGAATTTCATTGTCTGAAGATGCTTAAAAGCTTCATAAACAATAAAGTATAATGTACTCCAAAGAGATTTTTACTTCAGTTACATTTGTATGTAGTTTCCATAACAGATTGTTAATAGGAGAAAAAGACTCAAAACTAAGAACCAAAATTTTTTTATACAAATATATGTGCAAAGTTTATCTCAGATTTTAATGAACAGCTTTTAAGCTGTTTCTAATCAACTTTGTAATATTATAGAAGAAGTAAGCTCAGGAGCCTTACCAAAGCATAGCATGGAAAAAAAAATAGAGATTTAGGAAATCTGACCTCACAGTTCTTATTCTGGTGGATAGAAAAGTTTAAGACTGGCAATTACTGTTCCTGTTAAAACCATAAACTGTGGCATTTAAGTTTTGCTTGATCTACACATTGATCTGTCCTCACTTGGGTAATCAGAAAAAGTTTCCAAGTGCAATTATAGAACAAAAGATCCTGAACTGAAACTCATTACTGGATTGGCAGACTGAAGACCACCTACTTACTGAATTGATCTTAATTTATCTGTATATTGATTTTTCCCTGCTGTCTTAGCTGTTTTGATGCATTCAAAATTTATACTGTTTTTTGTTATTAATGCTAAGTCTAAAACGGGAGTGAAAAATCTTTTGAATCAGGATGAGCTTAAAAAGTATGAGATTATAAAGTAAAGGTGATAATTGTTGAGCACAAACTGTGTCAGTARTAAGTGAGGACAAAAATTACTGCATCAGTAAAGTGTCTCATTTGTTTTGTTTAACTGTCTCTAAACTAGCTGCACTTGGTACTGCCAAACACCCTTGGAGTTCACCATGTGCTATGGCTTGTGCCTCTTCACGGTGTTCTCAGGGTGGGTTGACACCCACATCTTCCCTCTTKTGAGTTGCCTGCTCCACGGTGAGTCTGGGCATATCTAGCAGCCTTTGGGCTGAGGAGTATTGCGTTGGACGTGTGAAACRCTTGGTTGTGCCTAAGGCAGAGGATGTGTTTTACTAAGGTTTGCATAACCATGAAGGTAGCAGATAAGCCAAATGTAGAAGTGCTGTTCACCAAGTCCCTCGAAACAAGGAAGAGGGGATAGGGAACTTGCAGAATTTGCTGCCACTAAGGGTTGTGGAAACAAGCAGGGTCAGCAGGGTTGGACAAATTCACAAACTCTAGGTCTATGAGGGGATACAGAAAGTACCTGCTACGGTCACTAATGCAGCTGTAGATTTGGGGGGGGGGGGGGGTGTAAGGGCTATAGACCACAGAAAGTGGCCAGGCTTGTGTGCTCTCCCTAACCAGCTTCAACTGTTGAACGTGTCAGAGACAGGAGAGTGAGCCAGATGGACTGAGGTGGTAAAGCATTTCTGATGTTCCTGTTATGCAGGAAGGCAGTGTTCATTCACGTTACGCCCTTACCTAGCTTTATAAGTTAGATTCTTATGAAGCAGATAAAATTTTTAAGATCTTTCCTCATTATTATCCTTCCCTTAAAATGAGAACCGATGTTTGACAAATCTGTCTTCCAGCCAACGAAGCATTTCCGAAACATGAGAAAGTCCCATCTCTCTCTGAGCATCAGATAAACAGTATTGTGTATATATGTGTCAAAATTATCACCTACAACAGCAYTTTGAATCCTGACTAATTCAGTCACTTTTGCTCCCTTATCCGATGGAGAGTGCAGAGTGCAACC
>NW_028186756.1:2176445-2185283 GCF_003343005.1 Rhea americana
TTTTTTTTTTTTTACATTTCTCAAAGTTGATACAAACTCAATGAAAGACAAGCAGCAAGCATGGCAGTGCAGAGATGAAATGTGCGTGCTATTTTGGATATATTTTTTTATCTTTCCTAGATTGATTACTATTGTATTTTAAGGAAACTTATATTATTTCCCACCAAACATGAAAACAACCCTTTAGATTTTTACAACATGAAGCRTCTAAATTCTAAGGACAGAACTCCTTGTGGCAATATTTGAACACTGTTTCAGAAGCTCAAAATAATTCTGAAACTTCAGTGCATTTCTTCCTTAATGTCCTTATGACATGAACTTTTATTCCCAAATTCCAAACAGATAAAGCAATAAACTAACAAGCTAATCAAACTGTCTGTCGTTATYCTTGGAAAGGATATGAATACACAAATGTTTTCATAGTACAGCAAACATTTATAGATTGGACTGAAATTAATCTAGTGTAAATTAGTTCAGCTTTACTGAGAGCAGTACGGTACTACTGATCTTACCCAGTTAAGCATCTGTCACGGGGGGGCTCCTCTGCAGGCATGGCTCCGCCACAGCTATGACGCTCTGGAACGTGCTCGGCTGACCACAGGAAAGGAGAATTAGTCCACCAGGCATAAAAGACTTCTCAGTAGTAGAAACATCTATATCCAGTAGCTTTCTTTCATTAAGCCTCTCACACAACAGCATTTTCTAAAAGAGAAGTAATGTATTTCCCCATGTAGGAAATAGTGATTAATTTATTAATAAAAAGTAAGAAATCATTTGAAATTATACCTCAGCAATCTGCATGCAAGAGTTTGTATAATTGGTGGTGGTACAGTGAATGCTCAACAAACGCAGAGTAAACTATGTATGTTATAAAGCTATGAGATTTGCTTTTTTGGGGGAGGGGGCACAGGGGCAGAAAGCAAAGGACTTGCAAATGCAATTATAAAAATAGACCCAAGCGAATGTTAGTTGGAAACAACTGGATGAATAAGGTATAGATTGCAGGAATGTTTGTTTATAACAGAAAACAAAAGCATCTCATATCATTCTCATCAGTACTCTGCAYATTGAAGTGTTTCCGCTTCAACCATTTCTAGCAATGGACTAGATATTTAAGTCATGGGAAAGGGTGCTGAGAACACCTACCTCTTTCACAAAACRTAACGCAGTTACCTGTTTAAATTTGAACAACAACAAAAAGACATCTGTTGAAATTCGTATTGAAGTCAACASTGTACTGTGTATTGAAGATCTTATTTAAAGGACAGAAAAAACTGGGAGAAGTGAAGTCCTGTAAATTATCCTTTAATCTTCTTCTGAACATTTGGGAGTTTACAAATTCTTTGTATCTAGACCTATTTTATTATCCCTTCCTAATTAATCTTCTTGGTTTTGAATTTCCTGTTTCTTCAATAGGAAAGAATAACGCCAATGAGTATATTAAGCARGCTTTTCTTTAGAAAAACCTTCTTAGCGAATGGAGTAAGTGTGTTTTCTTAATAGTGGAAAGGATCAAAGAAATTGGATTTGAGGTGTTTAATTAAGTCTGTTCACAGACAAATGGTCTTGATGAGTGGCAGGTTGGCATGATGCAGTCCACCAGGAAAAACAGCAATTAGAATGAACCCATGGACACCACATCAGGATCTTTTCGAGTTCAAGCCACAGAACTAATTTGGAAAAGAACTAACACGATGGTGACAGAGAATCAATACTGAAAGCCACCACAGGGTATTTCAGTAACGGGAAGTTGCTGCAACCCCACCCTACAATTCAACACTTTCACAGTATATTTTAACTTTAATTTTTCTGTGGAAGTATTTTCTGAGTATGCATACACGTTATGAAGCATTTTTTTCCCCTCTCATATAAAAGTTGAAAATAAGTTTACTAGTCGTGAACCAAAGAACTCTGATGTTTGATGAAATCAGTGGGGTTTTTTACATAGAATCATAGAATGGTGAGGTTGGAARGGACTTCTGGAGGTCATCTAGTCCAACCCTCGGTATAGCCCTGCACGGGGATTGAACCCTTGACCTTGTCATTAGCAGCACCATGCTCTAACCAACTGAGCTAAACCACATGCAAAATATACTAAAGAAATTGGAGTCCCATTGAAGTTGGTGACACATACTCTCTGACTTCGTTTGGGATAGAAATTAAAATAATGCAGAACAGGGCAGCTTAAATACTGCTGTCTCTAGCATTTAGGCAACTATTTGCATCTGTGCATCTCTTAGAGGAATTGCATTCAATGTACATCTGCTTAGTAAATTCTAGCGTTGTGTCAGGTATCGTTTTAATTTTACTAAGGCATGACAAAGTGCTCATGTTTGGATTTCGTGGAAACAGGAGAGGATTTGGGGAGGCCTGCAGAAAAGCCAGCCAGCCAGCCTTTGGGTCAGAATTTAACTGGATTATATATCCTTTTTTCTTTCTAATATGCCCCAGAAGTGAATATATTTGGCTATATATTTGTATTCTGTTCATTGCTATATTGCTTGAGCACAGACTGATTTATATAACATGTATGGCTTTATTTAGTAAAAGATTAGAAAAACACTCGTTAAAGTCACTCGTAACAGGAATGACCAAATATTAAACCCGGGTATACTAGAATAAGCAAAAACTAGTCTGCTTATCTGGACTCTTTCTTTATGGATTGCCACCAGCTTCCTGTTGAAGCAGTGTTTCTCTGTTGGTTTCTCCCTCTTAACAAGACTCATTCTATTGACTTTTGTAAGTTTATTTAAGGAGAATTGATTTTAGACTGAAATTCAGCATGCTATCTACATATGTTTCAACTAGGGTCTTCTGTATGTGTTTTTAATCTGAAAGTGAAGATGTTAACGTGAAGCGAGAGAGGAAAAAACGTAGCTGAGGGAGATAAGATGAGAGGATATGTTAGACATTCTGGAAAATGTAGATCAGGTAGGCTCAGCTTGCCTGGGTGGATCTCAGGAGGACTTCAGGTTTCCAACAGGAGGACATCCTCTGTTAGTAATACAGTATGCTTCAGCCTACCCTCTTTGCACAAAACGGGTCACTTGCCCTTCTGTTCTGCACTCCTTTCCTGGCGCTTTGCCCTCTGCCTTCCCTTATTCCATCCCTCTACTTGGTCCCCGACTCCTCCGTTGCCTGCGATGTCCCTGAACGGGGCAGGCGCGAAGCCCGAGGCAGAGCCCGGTGCTGGAATGCACCAGCGGGACCTCGTCTTGCAGAGTGTCCAGAGCAAGGGGCATCTCATAAAGAGCAGCCTGTCTGTTATAAGGCACCAAGTGGGACTGTTGTACATCTTGACATGGAAAGTGGACAGCATGCCTCTGCCTGGATAGCCACCCAGCTAGGCTGCAAACCCGATGCTTGTATGCGATCCTAATGCCTGCTGATAAGCAATATGCATGTTATAGGCATATTTTGATTTTTCCTTCATTATTTTCTACTGAAATGTCTTTTGGATATTGATTCCAGAAGTCTGTACATTTTGTACTGGGAAAATGAATGTCCTAACAGTTGAGATGTGCCAAAAATCTTCCAATATAGAAACGAAATGGGAAACGAGCAGCTGGATGTGAAGAATCACACCCTATTTCTTTCTGTATGACCTGTCCTGGGGAAAAGACCCATCAGTAAAACACCGGACGCTTTGTTCAACTGCAAACGCACAGAGAGAACTGAAGCTGGCAGTACCCGTTTCTCTTAGGGCGGCCGGGTTTTGCAGGGAATCCGCCCCGTTTGGAGTCCTGGGGTGGGGGCTCRGGGTGCAGCGGAGGTGGTGATACCTTGTTCCTGAAATGTAGTTCTGTGAGAAAACCTGCACGTTTATCGCAGTGCATCCTCCCCCTGGTTTCCCTGGCTTGTTAGAAATAACTTACCRTCCTGGAGGGGAAAAATGGGTGACGGTCGCTCGTGCTTTATAGAGGGCACACGTGGATTTGGGAGTCGGATTCAGCACTCCTAATGGGACAAAGTGCAAGTGTTTCCCTCCGTGAAAAACTCTGCTGTCAGCAAAGAGGCAGCTTTAAAGAATACGGCTTCTGCCCGTGCCCCGTGTGCTCCACCGGACCGTGTGTCATTAAATTTTTCCTATCTTAACATGCACCTTACTCTTTCCCAAGATGTCATTTCAAAGCTGTTTCTTCCTGGCTGAGACTGAAGAAGAGCAAATGCAGGATTCTGTGCRCTGGGGCATGCTGAGATCATTCTCATTAGGTGTTTGCTAAATCCGTATGATACGGAAACAAGTTTTTCAGAATTCATGTGTAGCAGTTATTTCAATTAAACATATGCTAAAGGCTTTTAATCCTTATCTATAAAATTCAGTGTAATGCCTTAGATCAATTTGTTCATGATTGTGCAGTGCTTTGGAAATGCGAACTACTAAATAAGAAACACTATTATTTTACAATCTTCTGGATCCTGCAGTACCATGATTGCTTTCCGCTAATACTTCTCTCCAGTGCTGGAAATGTATTGCTTAAAACAAAAGTTACCTACCTAACTGCTGAAATATTGATGAATATCAGTTATATGCAGGATTATTTGTATAATTTTATCAGATAAGCGTAATTGTATTCGAACAGTCATATATAGCTCTTAAAGCTCTTAAATCTAGTGTATTCAAAGCTTGACAAAGGTAGAATGGAAAAATGACAAATAGGGAAAAAGATACATCTCTACTTTTAACAAAGAAGGAAAAAAAATCATCCTACGTTGTCCTGAGAAAATACAGAAGTTTATGCTGATGTCTAACAATTTCTTACAATCTATTATATTACATATATAGGTAGCTCAACAGAAAAATATTTGACCAGGAAATCACGAGTCCAAATGTTGAAAAAATAAAAAACAGACAAAACAAACCCACTGCGGTATTCTTYAGAAAGATATATAATAACGTTTTTTAACCTTTGCATGTTTCTCTTAAGTAGTACGTGACCAGCAAGTCTTGTCATTTAATAAAKTTTTGTCAGAAGAGAATAGAAAGCCTATTTACCGTGAGATGCTTTTTAGGTGTTTTTGATTTTGCTGTATTTGTTTGGACCAGTGCATCTCAAAACCCAGCAATACTGTTGCGTCTTGCACAGGATCTTTAGGTGGATTTTACTCCACCTTGATAGTTTCCCTTAGTAACGGTACCAATGTTTCCAACATTCGTGGATTTAAATTTTCCTGTGGATTTTGGATTTTTTGCCAAATCCAATCCAGGGCTTAATTCTTCCACCGTGCAGGGCTGTTTGAATGCTGACGCGAGTCTTGTTTATGCCCTCTCGAAATGCGTTTTTCCTTCCTTCAGATAGTTGCGTTCCGCATTACGGCATCTCTCCGCCTTGCCCTGAGGGATGCCTACRTCCTTTGAACAGACGTGATGGTGTTTGAAAACGACTTTTTGGCATGTTAGAGGATTTTGTGGTGTGTTCTGAAAACTCTGCTTCTGTGTCCTCCTAATTTCTGTTGCAAAGACTTCTTTCAACCGCTGTCATTTCTAGATTCCTGAAAATACTTGGTGTGCAAGGCAGTGCCCAATCAGTTCATTAGCAGTTTCAGCAATTGTGGAGGGTTTTTCTGTTTTATTTTTTAAAATGTTCCTTTCTATCACAGCTGCCAGCTGTGTCCTATTTCCAAAGCTTCATCTAGTAGCACAAAACAGCTTGGAACGGTGAGGTAGATTTTAGCAGATTAAAGATTGCACTGCAATACACTAGACTTAATCCTAATGCCAGTAAACTCTTTGTATGCTATCCTCCCCTCAGGATTACAGAGATTTATGTAACCATATTTTTTCACATCCAAAGGAGCTTAAAGGAATAGACATAGATTGTTCTGGGTGTTGAATAAAAGCAGTAAGCCCAGGTAAAGTATTTTTGTTCCACAGATAATATACTGGATTGCAGCATTTACAAATTGAGTGGTCATTGGAGAAATAGTTCAATGGGGCAAAGGGGGCAGAAGAAAGCAAGCATGATTATTCATGAAGGGGATGTAACAGGCTGCATTTCAGGTGCTATAAAATAGTTCAGAATATTACGTAAAACTTACTGTATAACACTAGGTTTTTTTAAAATAGAGAAAAAAGCCTGTWTTTACTGATGCTACACAGCTAGCTTAAATTAATCTTTGTTTTCTTCCCACTCAACCTTGTGTTCTCATTTTYTTGTAAAAATCACTTTTACAGCTGAAACTTTAAGGAGAGGTAGCTACTGGARTGAATTAGAGCTGCTTATAGCTACCTGCGAAGTGGAGTTACTCTGGAAATGGAACTATCTGTTTTTTTTGGATTTTTGTTTAAAATGGCATGAATATTATAAGGAATAGAGTCAAATCTGCTATTTAAAATACTCTGCTACTCTGAGTTAGCCTAGATAGTTATCTGACTGACTGCTGTTTTTTTCTTTTCTTTTCTTTTCTTTTCCTTTTTTTACTCAAAAAACAGTCTCAACAACTGCAAGTAATTTTGAGTTTCTTCCAGTACAGCTGTATCCGCCTATGTTGTGCTTCTGCTCATTCAAAGATTTAATTCTTTGAACACCAGGAAAATGCAGACATGTTTTGGTATCTCAAAGCAGCAGCTCCTGACCTAAGAAAGAATGGAGCAGTATATAAATATAYCACTTACACATCCCTGCTGTAGAAAAAATATTTTCAGAACCTCARATGTTATGTTTTCAAGTTATTCACAATGCTGCTAGTACTGTTGACTGTTTCAAGCATTGATTCTAGTCCCAGAAAATTGTGCTGAACTACTTGAACATGGCTATGAGACTCAAGAGTTCTTTCAGCTTTCAGTATTTTGGTTAGTACCCCAAAAATTGGGAAACAGAAAGCAAAGCAAGAACTCTACCTTCCCTCTTCGAARTCTTTACTAAAAGCTGACATATTCTGCTAGAAGAAATGTAGAAAGCTAGATTATTTTCTATCCTCAAATTGAACAGAATGTCATTGCTAATACTAATAAAGAACATTCTTTTACAGAACAAAATAAGAACTCATATGGGAAAATTTTTTAGTAATGATATCCTTCTAACAGAGGAGACTGTTCCACTGAGGACATGGTATAAGCTGTTTCATCAGGTTATATAAATCAGCAGGACTAATTTACTGAAGTAAATACAACTTTTCTTTTCTTTTTTCTTTTTAATGGACTGAGGATCTCAGTCTGAAAATGAATCCCACAAAGTATGTGACAGGTACAAATGTCCCAAAGGCACAGAGAGGGCCAAAGTGTTCCAGCATGGATTCATAGAATACATGTTATTTGTGCAAAGTCTACAAGAAGTAACAGAATCTGTCTTCTGAAAGATTGGCGTCCTAACTGGCTGGTCGTGGGGAAACAATAGTAACATTTCTGTACAACTTAATGGGAACAAAATGGGGTGGTATGTCTGACAKAAAAATCCCATGAGGAAACAGAAAGGATGCAGCTAGTGAACTCGTTCCTAGCGTAAGGGAAGCAGAAAACACCCGATGTAATGAAGAGGGKGACCAGGTGGCCCCAGAAGGAATTTGGGGCAAGCCCGGGGTAGGTGCTGCAAGAAGGACTTCACAGCAGGAGGAGACTGTCGTGTAACGGCATGAGATGCCAGATCCCTGTTCCCAAGCTTGACCCTCAGCTTGGAGGGGATCTGACAGTCGGACGTCTAGGCTCACTCTTAATCCACAGCAACGTATGACCATGAGCTTAACTTTCACCACAGGAGAACTCTTTGCACAGTTTTCATGTGCATAAAACATAGCTGATGCTGCCAAAACAGAAGACGTGTTCTGTGAGTTTTACTCCTCCATACGGTAGCATCTTTAATTAGAAATGAKCAGGAGAATAGATATCAACTGATGGTTTCTAGTTGTGGTAGTAGGGAAGTCTCAACTACTGAAAACAAAAATATTCTGATCTTCTAGAAGATTAAAAAAAAAGAGTTTGTTTTCAACAGTAATTATTTTTGAAAATAAATTCTTTTGGTGATTAACCAGATTTTAAATTTCATTTACATTGAATTTTTATGTATTCACATGATACTGGTATGCATTTGAAGTCTTTAACTACAGAACGAGAAACCTGAACT
Source organism: Rhea americana (assembly GCF_003343005.1). Taxonomy (NCBI): domain Eukaryota; kingdom Metazoa; phylum Chordata; class Aves; order Rheiformes; family Rheidae; genus Rhea; species Rhea americana. The sequence goes on from NW_028186756.1 coordinate 2,184,506, forward strand.
GAGAAAACTACCTCAAACTTAAAATTCACTTTTTTCCCTAAAATTTTTAAATGTCATGTGAGTTTTGTTACCTAAGATGTGTCTCTGCTAGGTTTTACCGTTTGCTATTTGAAAGGTGGTGTGTTGATGTTGTAAAAGTGTACTAGATTATTAGTTTTTCAAACCACCATATGTGGGAAACATGTTAGCGATTACAACTGAGGTTGTTATACAACCAGAAATATATCAGGAGATCTCATATAGGATTTTGTCTTGCTGTTGTGGAAGCTCTTTATATAATGTTATTGGAAGTATGAATATTCCAAGCACYGATGCTCTCTTGTGCAGATATTTAGCTTAAACTTCAAAAATTTAAGGGCCCCAGCTGTCTGTATGAGTGGGGATTTGCTGTCCTCGATGTCCTTTGATGRGTGGTTAATGTAGCAGAGCATATTTCTAACTTAAAGATTGATTTCTACTGTTTGTAGTGTGGGTAGAAGCCTTCACCTTTCTTTAGCTGCACCTGCCTGAGCTGACTTACCTCTTCCCTCATGTTTTGGCACTATCTTGTCTGCAGAATGGCCATGATTTTTTCTTTTTGTACAAGAGTGGAAAGATTGAGAGGTCAAATGCGATGTCAGGAGATCAGAAAGCATTTTTATTTATTTATTTTTAGTGAAAAGCCATTCAAATGGGGCTTGGTTAATGAGGATGGCATTTGGCACTACTGGAAGATCTCCAGAGGTTTTCTTTATGCAAATGTAACTTACAATTAACTGACTTTTACAGGAATAAAAAA